>NC_142939.1:60539061-60544061 GCF_046866305.1 Octopus bimaculoides | reverse complement strand
CACAGCCTCGCCTGCACCTACACACACACACACACACACACATACACACACACACACACACACACACACACACACACATATTGATGTTTGTTTTTGTTACAATTTTACATTAAACTGAAAGATAATTCAATACTTTTGTAGAGTACAGATTTATTATTCTTTAACAAAAATAGTGATTTCAAAATTTCCATCATCTAAGCGATCATCGGAGTGTCTGATGATGGATTAGCTAGCGGAAACTTCGAAGTTACTGTCAATAATATTCTTGCTGAAGAATTTTAAATACGTATATATGCGTATAGATGCGTGTGTACCCGTGTTTATATGTATATATATATATATATATATATATATATATATATATATATATATATATATATATATATATATATATATATATATATATATATATATATATATATATATATATATATATGAATACGCATGTTTATTTAAATTTTGAAATAGTCAGGAGATAGGTGTTAAAAGGTAGATGCCTGTGTGTTCTTTTTTTGTGAGTGTGTGTTGTTGTAACCGTATTCCTACCACACTGATACGAATATATTCCTACAGGGCGTGTAATTGTTTGTGTGCCTACATCCATATAATATACATACATACATGCATGCATACATACATGCATTCATACATACATTCATACATACATATATTCATGTATCTTGTATATATATATATATATATATATATATATATATATATATATATATATATATATATATATATATATATATATATATATATATATACGTACTTTCAGGTTTGCATAACATACATACATACATATATATACACACACACTCACAGGAAAAAGCGTATATACACACAGATAGACACCATTACGTCGATACACCTATGCATAGATAGGTACGTGGTAATTTGCATGCGTTCTTACATATGTAGATGTGTACATACATTCAAAATACATTCATATACACATGCAAACAAATACATATACAAACACTCACATACGCGCGAACACAAACACATATACATGCAAACACAGAGAGGGAGAGCGCGACAGACAATCAGACATAAAGACAGACAGACATGCAGAAATATTTCATAGATGCCCATTGTAACAGTCATTAATATTTTTGTACGAATCACCACGATTTCTCGTTCAAATTTCCCAATATGTTCATTGTGTTGAGACACACATGTGAAGGAATGTTTACATCACCTAGCAGCACATGCGATATTGTTTATTTTCTTAAACAACATTTATGGTGTAACTGACGTGGAGACAAGCATGCACCACGCCTTTTCTTAATTCATTCCTCCTCTAAAATCGCCCTTGTCTTCTTGCTGAACAAAAGAAGAAATAATTCACGTTTATTCACGTTTAATCACGCGTGATTCTTCGCCCGCCAATTTTTTTTTTATTTTGTTATTTCCTTTTATAATTTTATTTTCATTTCTTTTATGACTCCGTCTCTTTTCTTTTCTTTTTCTCTTTCTTTGTTTCTCCATCTCTCTTTCTCTCTCTCTCTCTCTCTTTCTCTTTCTCTTTCTCTTTGTTTTTGCTTTGTATGTGTGTGTATATATATACATACATATATACATATATGTATATACGTGTACACACATATAGGTATAGCTCTCCACTTCTCTTTCTATATATATCTATACAATCATATATATATGTGTGTGTGTGTGTGTGTGTGTGTGTGTGTGTGTGTGTGTGTGTGTGTGTAATATTGGGGATAAAAATTCCAAATATACAGGTAAAAATTCAATTTAATTTAATTTATCAAAAATAAAATTAAATTAAGTTTTACAATATATAATATATAAATATATAATTTAGAGAAAAGAACCACAATTCTTGAACTCATCCATGAAAATCCAGTCACATATAGAAAAATTTAATAAGTAAATATACTAAAAAGATCTATTTTTATTATAGATCTTTTTAATGTATTTACGTATTAAATCTTTCTACATGTGACTGTGGATTTTCATAGATGAGTTCAAGAATAGTGATTCTTTTCTCTAAATTATATATATATATATATATATATATATATATATATATATATATATATCCATACATATATGTGTGTGTGTGTCTGCGTGTCTGTCCGTTTGTAAGTGTGTGTAAGTGTGTGTCTGCGTGTCTGTCCGTGTGTAAGTGTGTGTGTGTGTGTGTGTGTGTGTGTGTGTGTGTGTATCGATCGTCAGTAAATCATAAATCCGAAAAAGAAACACTAAGTTATAGAGCTGTAGGATAACCTCATCTGTCGACCTTAAAGAAAATATCAAGTACAGGGAGTCTATTGTTGGGGTGCTTAGTGGAGTAATCTATAGTTACCTTGATGCTTTGGTGGATGGAGTTAGCTATTTGCTGGATGCCTTCCATATTTATTTCACCCCCTTATCGAAGAGCAGATGTGAGTTATAATGTAAATCTCCTCTTTCCCAGAAATCTGTGGTCTATCTCATCGTAACTGAACTTGCCACTGCACATCGATAAGTGTATTAACCAACCATTCACTATATTATATGCAATTACAGAACACACTAACAGTACGCATAAGTGCATGTGTGTATGTGTTTGTGTGCATCTATGCTTGCATTTGTGTTTATGCATGTATGTATGGATGTTTTTATTTGTGTGTTTGTACATTGTGCGCATGCATGCGCATCTATGTGTTTGTGTGTGTGTACATGGGTATATATGAGTTTCCATTGTTTAAGATCTATATACCGTGATGGTATTGTGTTCAACGTAACAGCTATTTCATCATATATTTTTTTTTTATTGATTTGCTCAGGAGAGAAGAACTGCGCCCATTATTTACACAAGTCCTCTGAGACTATTAAATTTTATGCCAGTACCTTGCGTCTTAAAACAACGGAAATATATATAAACAAATAACTACTTAAAATTATTGTTACATCAGTCAACATTATCTACAAATGTTTTTTTATAAAATTCATCAATAACAACTACGAACAGCTATACCAATTACTAATGACTAGGAACTTTAATATGCCAGTCACCGATAACTACTAGGGGCATTTCTATAGCAACAACTGTTAAGAACGTTTATATACCAGTCGCCAATAACTGCTAAGAGCCGCTATACCAGTCACCAACAAGAAAATGCTATAACAATCGCTAATGACTGCTAAGAGCTGTTGTACTAGTCGTCCATAGCTACGAACTTAAAAATACCAGTCGCCGATAACTTCTAGGAACTTTTATATACCAGTCACCAATAACTACTAAAAATGTTATAATAATCACCAACAATTGCTATGAGCTGCTATACTGCTATACCAGTCACCAATAACGACTGGGAAATGTTATATTAGTCATCAATAATTGTTAGGGACTGTTATATAGCAGTCACCAATAGCTATATAGAGCTATTACATCAGTGATCAATATCTACTAGGATCTGTGGCTTGTTCAAAGCCACACAACATCAAACATGCTACTCCAACCGCCAATACCTAATCGTGACTGTGTCCAATACTTACCACCTCAATTAACAGCTAATTAATTAAGAAAACTAAATAAAAGCCTCTCGGTCATCATGTACATCAGTGTATATCAGTGAAGAAAACTGGGAAATCAATAGCGAAACTTATAACTCATTTCTTCTTTTGTCAGCCGTAAATAGATCATAATGACACGATATACACAGATTCTTCTTCTTCTTCTTCTTCTTCTTCTTCTTCTTCTTCTTCTTCTTCTTCTTCTTCTTCTTCTTCTTTTTATTATTATTATTATTATTATTATTATTATTATTATTATTATTATTATTATTCCTTCTCCACCTCCACTATTATTTCTTCTGCGTTTTCGTCTTCTTTCTCTTCTTACTCTCATTCTATCACTCTTTTCCTTTTACTTCTTCAGCAGTGGTTCCATGGCATTTTTTATATACCACCCTCAGCTGTTTTCCTCTGCTTCGATACAGTTCTGACAACTGATCGAACCGCTCCCACCCTTTCTTCTGGACAAGTACAGCCTATCGGTGTCACCTATTAGGCTGGAAGGCTCCGTGTACTGTCAACATTTCTCTGGTCTTGGTATCCATTTTTCTTCATTTCTCACTTTTGCCATTTTATAATTCCTGCTCCATACCGAAGTGATGCTATCGCCCACGTATTAACTGCTTGGATCTTATTCCATCCATTCAATTTTGAGTGCAACACCAACCTCAGTCTTAGGAAATACTCCATCCTCAGTTGCTCTTTCATTTCCTTTTCCATCATTCATATGATGCTCTCTACCTCCACCTCTCACTCCGGCTCTATTTTATAATATATCTTTATATGTATAAAAACAACAATCATTATTATATTAGGAGATTATACATACATTTTAACACTTTCCAGTATACTTACATATACACATAATTCTATACACCGATCTAAAACAACAAGAAAGACCGGAATTTAAGAGAAGAGAAAACCAAAAGGTCTCATGGTATTCTTTGAAGGATTTTATTTCAGGTATTCTCATTTTAAAAATCATCTCCGGTTAATCGTTAAGAGGACGTTGGTGTTGCGTTGGCGGAGGTTTGCGCTCTCTGAGTGCTCTTGTTATTATTACTGTTGTTGTTGTTGTTGTTGTTGTTGTTGTTGTTAGTATTATTATTATTATTATTATTATTATTATTATTATTATCATTATTGATTTGACTCAGGTTCGGTCTTATTTCTGGTAGGATTTTTGTTGGTAGTGGGTTACGACCTGTAACCTTGGCTATCCACAAGGTTTGAATAGTCTTTCAAATGCTTAGAACTCTCCTGATAATCTTTCCTGTCCCTAAGAGGTAAACTTTCTGTCCCTAAGAGGTAAACTTTTCCTCTCAACACATGGCTATGGTGTTCCCCCACTACTTCTGCTCCTGATCAGAGATGCACATATCGTCAGCCACCAAGGGACATGCTCAACTGGTTACGATCAAACAACTGACAAGCAAATCTGTGGTATTGAGCAGAATATTTGCTGTGGCCCATCC
>NC_142939.1:60514061-60534061 GCF_046866305.1 Octopus bimaculoides | reverse complement strand
TTTGCATGTATTGCAACTATGGCTGCATATCTTTTCATTTCTTGAGTTAGCATGATACCTTGAAAAGGTTATCTGAAAAAAAAAATGATACACTAAATAATTTGAAAGTGTAATGAACTAAAAACTAAATATCCTCAAATATCCCTCGCACCCTGTATATATATATATATATATATATATATATATATATATATATCCATATAAGATGATAATTTATTTTCGAACGCAGAGACGCAGTAACAACAGCAGAAACAGTGGATAATTTGCTTTTACAAAGCGGAAAAACCATCTATTGGATACGAACCTATATCTCTTGAAAACTCTGGCCAAGTGCTTTACCATTAAGCGAAACGGCCCGCCGACAAATCAAACTGCTTTTTAGATGCTTTTGTGAATATGTATGTATGTATGTATGTGTGTGTGTGTATGTATGTATGTATGTATGTGCATGGTTTAGTGGTTTAGAGTATTGCACTCGCAATTGCGAGATCGATGTTTCGATTCCCAGACCGGGCGTTGTGTTGTGCTCTTGAGTAGAGCACTTCATTTCACGTTACTCTGCAATCATTTCGTCACCTGGCGTGTGGCACATGGCGCACCTGTACAGGTAATGTCGATCCGATGGAAGGGGTGAGCTTATATGATCCCTATAAACAAATCATACATGTGGTTGTTCGGCAAGAAATTGCTGAATCCCCATACGTTTTCTAACGTGTGTGTGTGTGTGTGTGTGTGTGTGTGTGTGTGTGCATGTGTATTTGTGCATATGTATTTGTGTGTGTGCATGCGTGTGTGTGTGCGCGCATGCATGAGTGTGTGTGCGCGCATGCATGAGTGTGCATGCGTGTGTACACATATTTATATTTATATGCCTTTATAAACCATGCCATCATCAGCATTTAATGACATGACCAAGTGTTCTTAATGACTACAGACGCAAAATTAAATTTATTTTATTAGTTTAAATATATTGAAAATGATCGAAGTCTCCGAAGCAGTCGCCACAATTCCTCTCACCAACTTTGATGAAAATATTTGAATTTGGTGACCAACTGACATTCACAACGCAGCAAGACTTCTATTTTCTGTCACAGACTGCTCTAACAAGGTCGTTGTTGTTGTCGCTGTTATTTTTGTTGTTCTTTAGTTCTAAGTGAGCCCTAAATGAGTAGACGTGTGACCAAAGCTATTCCAGACATTATCATTGTCGTATCACATTCTATTCAAGCATATATCTAGGACACTATTATCTCTTGTGTTCTTTCCAACAATCTAAAATTTAAACTGTAAATTTATAGTCTGGATAAAAAAAAAATGTACAGGTTTTGAAACAGTCCACAGTTATCGTCTGTCTCTCTGATTTTCAAAGAGATATTCACATCAGCATGCCATCAGCATGTTATCAGCTGACCTCTATGACGGTACATACTTTTTCGTGTTTGCCCCAAACAGCAATATCCGGCCTGTTACATTTACACTTGACCGATGTTTTGATGGGAATGTTCCACCAGTATTCTTTGTGTTGATGTATGTTTGCATCGTCCTCCTACTGGACAGTTATTATATACCCTGCAAGAGCAACCTGCGTCCTTCCTTGTATTGTGGGTACTTGATAAAATGTTTTAGATGCACAACTAAAGGAGACTCTTAGGTTGTGCCTATTAAACAAATGCATGTATCTATGTGTGTATGCAAAATGTTTGTCTATTAGCCTAAGGAAAATCTTTCCCACACAAGTCTTAAGTGAGAAGAATAGAGTGAGAAGGGTAGAGCAAACCAAATGACATTTCTGCGGCGCTTCCTTTTCCGGCTGCTAGGGCTAGGTATGTAGGGGATGCGGGCCTTAAAGCCACTCGATGCCAGTGCCTCATTGTAGTAGGGGGCAGCTGCGTCGAAGATACCTTGGCTCGAGGATAGATTCGAGATCCTCTTGCTTACACCTTTCACTAGGTTCTTGAAAACTAGGGGGCAGGCAGGAGGCTGTGCTAATATGAGACAGCCTCTCGTTTGGCCTGTGATAGGGTCTGTATGTACCAGATGTAAAGTAATATCTAAAACATCTACTGTGGTGAGATTAGTCCCAATGGTGATCTTGAGACCCATTGAGCCTAAGGTGCTAATTAGGTCCTTTTTAAGTCTACCTAACGTGTGGCCGTTGGCTCCTCTACAGATGGCTAGGGCGTCATCTCTGTAGAGGCCGAAGAGGACCGAAGGAAACCTCTTCTCTAAGGTGTCCAGGATGTACAGTCCGATAAGATAACATACGTCGGCGCTGTCATATGCTCTACATCAAAGAAGCCCTCGGGGTCAGATTGGTTGACCCAAGTCGAATCTTTGGCATGCATGATAACTCTAACATTACTATCTTTAATATCTGTGAATCCTTTGGCTAAGGAAATTGCCTTCAATAATAACTCTTTAGTGATAGATGGATAAAAGTCAACAATGTCGAACTGTGTAAATCTAGCCCTGCCTCTGTTTCGGTTGGCTATGAACCATGAGGTCACCTCATTGGTGCTGTGCCATAGAGGGAGGCTCGTGTGTCTTCTTATGTCATCATAAATCCTCCTCAGTAATACTTACTCGCCTGGCACTTTGGGACTTGGTCGGGTTGATCAGGCGGCATTTGGGGTTAGAGGCAAAATTTGGCTTGTGATCTTTCAGAGTTATAAAAGCATTTCTCTTGACCAAGATCTCTACTCTGCCTGCAATACTAGATTAATTACTGTTTGTTTAGCCCTACAGTTAATGCTATTGTAAGTGGGTGGGGAAACGTGTCTGTATTTTTGTGCGATTGAATCATTTAAAAGCCTATCGTGAGCGTATGTATCTATTATGTTTAAGTTCTTAGTCTTATCCGAGTACTTCGTTCAAGAAACGTTTCCTTAACCACCATTCATCCTTCAGAATCACAGAAAGACGGTTTGTCACATCCCTGGCTCGCCATGTGTGACACCTCAAAGATCAAGGGACCCCATGTGATGTCAGGTGGAAATTAATTGATTATCCGGGCCCGTATATTAATGGAAGTGGCCGTTGAAAGATCTGCATCGCGGAGAGAACCAAAATTCTTAAGGACTTTAAGAAACCTAGCGCATTAAACAGCCGTAAAGAACTTCTGAGCCTTTCCTCACGTCTGCGACGTAGATATTTTAAAGTTTTGTATTCTTATAGAGTCTGATGAGCTGTCCACAAGGCTTTGGCTTTGAGGGTGCAAAACTTTGGGTACCTCTATATAACATGTTGTTGTATTAATTACTGCTCTATTTTTTAGAGCGTGCTTCTTTCTGATATACGTTTTATATATATATATATATATATATATATATATATATATATATATATATATATATATACGTGCGCGCGTAGATATTTAGCAAGCTGGCAGGCTGATAGATAGATAGATAGATAGATAGATGGATAGATAGATAGATAGATAGATAGATAGATAGATAGATAGATAGATAGATAGATAGATAGAGAGAGAGATAGATAGATAGAGAGAGAGAGACAGATAGACGGATGGATGGACGGACAGACAGACTGATAGAGAGAAAGATAGACAAACAGATAAACACAGATAAAATGACAGAAAGACAGACAAATAGAGTGATCGATAGATAAACAGACGACAAATTGATAGATAGATACATAGATAGATAGATAGATAGATAGATAGATAGATAGATAGATAGATAGATGGATAGATAGATAGATAGATAGACATAAGTATGTATGTACACGTATACATATACCTTCACATGCATACACATACATAGACATTCACTCGCACTCAACGCAACAAAGAGGTATTTAATCGAATCAATCGATGAATTAATCATACGGGCAATTAATTAATTAATAGGTTTACTTATATACTTATTGATTCAATGCCAACAGCCTACGTTCTACATTTCCTCCAATTAATATATCTTTTTCACATAAATTATTGTTCGATTTTCCCTCTTATATGTTTCTTATAAATGTCGATCGGCTGATAAAGTAAGTATGGAAGGATGTAAGTGGTATAATTGTTTAGATGTATAGCTGTGAGAGAGTAAACCGTTGAAGAGGAGCCGCTTGTGTTTGATTATCGGCTGCCAACGTACTGCGATGTTGTAACAGTCCACTTATTAATATGGCACTGGTTTATCACGTGCCAGATTGCATGGGACAACGGTGGTAGTGGTGGTGGTGGTGAGGAGGAGGAGGAGGGAGAAGGACAATCATTAATGCGGATAGTGATGACGAAGAAGAGGATGGTTTCGGCAATGATCATGATGGTGTCGGCAGCGAGGACGACGACGACGACGAAGAGAAGAGGGGGGGGGGGGGGGGGGGTCATTGTTGTCATCATCATCATCATCTTAATGACGGTGATGATGCTATTCTTGATGAAGGCGGCTATGGTGGTGGTGGTGGTGGTGGTGGTTGATGATGAGGATGATGATTGAAGATGATGTAGATAATTTTAATAACAATGGTAATAATAATGGTGCTGCAGAAGGGGAGGGGGATAAGGGTCAGAAATGTTATGGTCATCATTATCATCCATTAATTTGTCCGGTGTATGTTGGTACTAAGCACCTATTACCTCGTATCCATACTTTCAGCATAGTAGCCAATGGAGATTTGGGGCCACCTTGTCGTGTCTGCGTTTGTACTCTTTCTGTACAACACGTTCACAAACACTAACAATGTGAGTCACGCTTTCGACCCTCTTCCCACACATTCTGCACTTGTGTGGTATACATCCCTTTTCACTGAGTTGGTATTCAATGCCTGATCCTGGGCAGCGATGATTAAGCTTTCAGTTTTCTTTTCAAGAGCCACCTCTATGATGCTTCCTGGTCTTTTAAGTTGTTAGCTTCATGGTGGAACTGACCATGTAATTCCATGCAAAGTAGACTTTCTTCTCTTTGATTGGCTATTCGTGATCGGAATACATAAACACTCTGAAGTCCATTGCTGGTAAATCCTTCTGCGTTCGTAGCAGACTGCAGCAGATCTTGTCTGCTGTTATCAAGTACTCTGCCATGTTTTTTTCTTTCACTGTTGATGCACTCCCGTGCGCTAATCAGGCCACGTCCACCTTTACACTTCTTCATGTAGAACCTGTGTACGTTCGCCTTAGGGTAGAGGGCACCATGCATTGTCATTGTCTTTTGGGTAGTACGATCGAGATGGTTAATCTCCGCTCGAGTCCATTTTAGAATAGGTGCACCATCGCGAACTAGAACAATAAGTTAAGGTTCCCTGCGTTGAGTTTTGACTTCAAGGAAAGTATGGGGCGCTTCAAATATGCAGTGGTGACCGTCTTTCATTACTCTGTGCAAGATATTATCCAGCTCCGGGATTCCTAGGTGTCTGTACCCATTATCATCCGGGTCTTCCATTCGCTCTTCGTTTGGTAGTTTTATGTCCCAACAAATTGCCCCTACATTCTGCCCTTTCCTCCCGTTTCAAAGTTAGTACCGCATACTTTGAAATACCGAATTCATCCCCATATCCTTGCTGCACATCCGTATTATTATTGCTATTTCTTTTTATCACAGGTTTTGTTGGAACTCCTGGAGACTTGCATGGGTAGCGGGCTTGCTACCTGCAGCCTACGGTACCATGCTAACCGTTCTTTTCAACTATCTAATACTATCTTGATTATTCTGGCCGTGCCAAGGAGGCAAGCCTTTTGTAATAGTTCTACTGGGCACTCTATTCCAATTTCCTTTATATTCCTCGTGATGCCTTTTGACGCTGTTCCCAAGAACCCAACATTTATTATCATTATTATTGTTGTTGTTGTTTTCGTTGTTGTTGTTGCTGTTGTCATTATTATTATTATTATTATTATTATTATTATTATTATTATTATTATTATTATTATTGTTATTGTTGTTATTTTCATATACACTCAACAGATTAGACTGTTGGAAAAGAAAAGAATCCTAATATAGGGCTACAAGAACCATCCTAGATGCCAAGAACCATCCTAAGTATCCTAGCTCTTCCTAATAACACTGTTTTCTGCAGCTGTACTAAACTGGGTTTTATGCCTATTTCCTTTATCCATCTGTTCAGATATTTAAGGATAGTTCCCAATGCACCTATAATTACTGGGATACATTTTTCCCGCACTTTCCATAGTCTCTGTAATTTAATAGCTAGGTCTTGGTACTTTGCTATTTTTTCTATATCTCTCATATTAATATTTTCCATATTTGGGAGTGTAAAGTCAATTACCTGGCACTTTCTATTCTCTTTACTACTACTACTACTACTACTACTACTACTACTACTACCAAATTAGGTCTTCTGACTTCTGTTATTCTGTCAGTCTGGATGTTAAAGTCCCACAATATCTTATGTTTCTTACTTTCCAGTAATTTACTAGGTTCATATTCATACCATTTATCAGTATGTTCAAATCGTAGCTTTCTATATAGCTCCCAGTGGATTGCACTCCCTAGATTATCATGTCTTTTTTTGTATTCTTTCTGTGCCAGCATGCTACATTCACTTACAATATGAGTAATGCTTTTCTCTTTTGATCTGCATAATCTACACTGGGAATCTACTTGGTTTTTGTCTATCTTGCCTTTTACCTAATTAGTCTTTAATGCTTGATCTTGTGCAGATACTAACAAACTTTCTGCCTCCCTCTTTAGCTTTCCTTTCTGCAACCATAACCATGTTTCACTAATACTATTTGCTGCAACTGTCTTTGGGAATTTACCATACAACGCCTCCTGCCATTCAAATAATTTCTGTTCTTTTTTTCTGAGTTTTATGTTTGTTTAGGTCTTTGGTTTCCCTATGTTTTGCTGTGACTCTAGCAGCTTTTAATAAACTTTTTCACTATTACCTACCTATGAGTCTATATCTACTCTACCTAACTCCACGCAGTCTTCTACTGATGTTAACCCTCTTCCGCCTTCCTTTCTAGGTAGGTATTATATTGCTACTCCGGCCCTTGGGTGGAGTCCTCCATTCATATTGAATTCCTTCCTAGTTCTTCTGTCTAACTTTTCTAATTCAGTTTTTATCCCATCTACAAAAGCTGCTGAGTATCTAAGTAATGATACTACCCAAGTATTTACAGCCTTCACTAGATTCGGACCATTTAGCTTTGACTTCATTAGCTTCCTCACTCTTCTGATGTACTCCTCAATTTTCGTTTTCATTTCTGTAGTTCGTACCCGGTCAGATTCGAATACTCCTAGATACTTATAACTCTCTCCTCCTTTCAACGATTTTAATGTCTGGCGAGCAGGCAGAAACGTTAGCACGCCAGGCGAAATGCTTAGCGGTATTTCGTCTGCCGTTACGTTCTGAGTTCGAATTCCGCCGAGGTTCACTTTGCCTTTCATCCTTTCGGGGTCGATGAATTAGGTACCAGTTGCGTACTGGGGTCGATGTAATCGACTTGATTCCTTTGTCTGTCCTTATTTGTCCCCTCTGTGTTTAGCCCCTTGTGGGCAATAAAGAAATTATTATTATTATTATTATTATTATTATTATTATTATTATTATTATTATTATTATCATCATCATCAACATCATCAACAGCAGCAGCAAAGCATCATCATTATTATTTATTATTATTTTTATTGTTATTATTATTGCTTAACTGCCTAGCTATTTACTTAATAAACTTAATAGTGACGGCGTTGAAAGAAGGTGAAAAAACGGCCATCCGTCAATCCATTAATGGTATTTAACGCTAAGTAAACTAGCATAATATAAAAAAAAAAACATTATCTGTTTCTATATAACGGTGAATTATTTTATCAATAATAAACATCAGCAAATATGAACAGTAATGATTCGGTTTTATGTCGCTATAACTTCTTTGTCGCTAAAATATTTAGCGAAGTAACATCTTCTTAAGCCTCTCAAATATTCCGTGCTTGCTTTTAGCTAGTGTTTTCGTTGTTCTCTAACACAATATCAACTATAATCAAGAAGAATTGTATTCAAAGGCGTTCCATCCGCGACCATCGTGATTTTTCTTATCATTAACAGACTTCAGATAAACTAAGCTTTAAATTTTCTTTTTCTTTTTTTTTTTTTGGAACGTTGAAAGTCGGAGCAGATAAAAATATAAAAATAATAACGTTGTATACTATGTATACTTCACTTCTTCTAATGTATACCGTGTATACTTTTTATTTTATCATTCCATCATATGTAAACCCCCACATTTTAAGTCTGTCTTTCTAGTGTCCTCCTCATCCTACGCCCTGATGGCAAATAAAAGAAATCATTATTATTATTATTATTCAGTAGTTTTATTTTTATAACGTGCTTTCACTTCACTACCGAGCGCAGCTCTGTGCGCCTTGGGTATGTGCTGTGGTTTGCTGTGGTGCTCTTATGTTTACTGTATTGAAAGTGTTTTGCGTAGAATGTGTGCAGTACCCAGTAGTGCAATTTTCTGTATGTTATATATATTTGTAAGTCCTGGTGTTTTTGTTATGTATTTGTCTGAATATTTTTTTATTATTATTATTATTATTATTATTATTATTATTATTATTATTATTATTATTATTATTATTATTATTATTATTATTATTATCAGGATCATCATCATCCAGGCAACAACAAATCACCAAAGGTTTCAAGTAGTGCCTTTTCCTGTGACTCAAAGAGACAATACTCTCCTCAGAATGCGGAGCTGTCTTCTGGATCAGCTCGAGCCTGACAGCAGCCAGCTCCAATAGTCTTAATATGTTTTTCAAAGCCCTTGGAAACTGCTTCTGATGCTCCAATTACCACTGGTATCACCATTACTTTCCTCATGCCCCATAACTTTCTTATCTCGTTCCGTAGTGGCTGGTATTTCTCACTCTTTTCTGTTTCCTTATATTTCACCCTCGAATCGCCTGGTATTGCAGCATCTATTTTCTTTGCTTCTTTTTCATCTTTATGGATGATCACGGTATCTGGTCGTCTCGCCTCTATGATTTGGTCGCACTGTATGTTAAAATCCCAGAGTATTTTGTAATGTTCGTTTTCCATTACTCCCTCTGGCTTGAGTTCATACCGTTGTTCGGCTTTCTCGAGGTTTGCTTTACCGCACAACAGCCAGTGGATATATCTGGTCACATTGTCGTGTCTCCTTTTGTATTCGCGTTGTGCAAGCTTACAGAACTCACTAACAATATCGTGCTGTAAGCTCATTATTATTATTATTATTATTATTATTATTATTATTATTATTATTATTATTATTATTATTCAACATTTGGTACTTTCGGGAAAACTTCTACTGCATCATCTGCTACCCCTTCGAATTGCTGAGGTGTGTGCAGCATTGTGTTTTCTTTTTTGTTGGGGTAGTGCAAACTTTTCTTTTATGCGAACTGGTGCAGTCTTTTGTTGTATCAGTGTCTGTACTGTGTATAAGAGGTTATGGTACTAATAATCCACACACACACACAAACATACATACACACACACACACATACATATACACACACACACACATACATACATATACATACATACGTACGTACATACATACATACATACATACATACATACATAAAGTATGTCTGCTCTGGGTACAATTCTCTTATCTCGGTGTGGTTATTAATTAGTAAGATATTAATTAGGGTTGTTAACTAATCTTCTCAATAAGTTCGCTTTGGTGCATTTTTTTTCTAATCCGAATGCCATATTTATTTCTTTGGTAAATCCGTGTGCTATATGTGGTAGTGTTTCTAGTTATCATTTGCTGCATACAACTTGAAATTATCAACTTGCAAGAGATGGTTGATTGTCACAATATAACATTAGTATCCACGTCCAGTTCTGTTCAGTATGGTAGTCACAGGCATCAACGCCAGACATAGAGGGAACAGAGAGAAAAAGAGACGTCTGGAATATGCCTTCTTTTGTCTGTAACTGTTTACCATTTACTCCTCTCATGATTCATAACGTTTTCCTTGTTACTTGTGGTACCTTATTGATGACTAGGTAGTTTTTCTCTCCGATTGACAAACATCTTTCAGGTTGAAATTTTATTGACATGTGCTTTATTTTTATCACTCGATCTAAACCCCAATTTTGTTAGGTGCATTTCATCATTATATTATCATCAATGTCTTGGGACCACATGGCCAAGAAAAGAAATCATAATTATAATCATCATCATCATAATTGTTATCGCTTTCTTCTTGCAAGTCGTCGGCAGAATCGTGCACGCCGGGCAAAATGTTTAGCGACACTTCGTCTGACTCTACATTCTAAGTTCAAATTCTGCCGAGGTCGACTTTACCTTTCATAATTTCGGGGTCGATAAAATAAGTACTATTTGAACACTAGGGTCTATGTACTCGCCCAGCTCCTTCCCCTAAAATTACAGGACTTGCGTTTATAGTAGAAAAAATCAGCAGCCAAACCTTCATTACATCACATCTTGCAATCCTAGAGAACGGAGTCATATCTATCCAAAATAAAGGAATACAGGTTACTAATCAGATGTGGCCAAGAGTTGAGCAACAATAAAACTGCAACCCCTATTGATTCTGATTTCTTTAATACAAATTCACCATCACAGTCAGCTTTTGATGTCTTTTTTTCTTTTTCGGGATTTTTTTTTTTTCTTAAAGCAAATTAAAGATAAAAATTCTTTATGTTGCAGGTTTTGGTCTTCTTGAAAGTGGCTCTGTGTCTTCGAAGAATGAAGTGAACATCATGGTTAAAAACGCAGTCGACGTGATTGTTGGGGGTTTGTCATTCTGGATGTTTGGGTATGCCCTGGTCTATGGCGAAGACTTCGGAATCAGCAACCCATTCTTTGGATGGGGAGACTTTTTCGTCTCTACCCGATCGAAGGATGTCGGCTGGGTTTACTCAAAGTTCTTCTTCACTTCTTCTTTTGCTACAACTGCGACAACGATTGTATCAGGTATGTTAATGTCTGTTGCATTTAATAATCAAGCATACGTCAGATAAAATAAATATTGTATTAAAAGTTAAATATAGTATACATGTGCCAATCGGCAACGAAAATCGAGCTCATATCACGACATAACAACATTCATTTCAACTCTAGGCACAAGGCCCGGAATTTTGGAGGAAGAGGTCAGTCGATTAGATCAACCCCAGTACGCAACTGGTATTTAATTTATCGACCCCGAAAGGAAGAAAGGCAAAGTCGACCTCACGACATAACAACATTGCGACATAACTATTTAACCTCGGCTTACAATGTTCAATATCAACCCGAAAGAAAATGAAAGAGATACGGCTTTCCTAAAATTCCAACGGTACGAGGTGTATTCCAGAAGTTTGGGGACTTTTATAGGAGAGGCAGTTATAACTATCCTAGATCATTGTAATTTTAGTATATCGTCACTATACACCTAATAAGCTGACTTGCCAACCTTTGTCATTCCAGACTGAAAGGAGATGGCTGTTGCAGCACTTTGAACACACCCAGCTAAATATACATACATACATACATGCATACATACATATATACATATATATATATATATATATATATATATATATATATATATATATATATATATATATATATATATATATATATATATTTATATAAAGGGCGTTATTACAGAAAATAATAACGCCACACAGTGGACTCAATATATATATATATATATATATATATATATATATATATATATATATATATATATATTCACGTATATACATTCACGTACACACATACATTGTCGTACACAAAATTAAGATAAGCAAAGTTCGTTTTTAATCTAAAATATACTCTCCTTTATTTTCTACAATGCTCTTCCATCTATCTAGTATACTTGCAAGGCTTCCTCTTCCAAAATTCACTTATCCGTGACGAAAACTCCTCCAGTACTGTTCTGACCTCTTCTACAAAATTCATATTTTTTCTGTCCAAATGATTCTGAAGACTGCAGAATAAATGATAATCAGATAGAGCAATGTCCAACTAATATAGTGGGTGGGAGATCGTTTCCCATTCAAACTCCTCAAGCCTTTGGAATGCCATCCTCGCTGTATGTGGCCGAGCATTATCCTGATGGAAGAATACTTTTCGTCTTGAGACCAAAGATGACCTAGAGTAGAAAAGAATATATTATTTATGTTACAGTTTAGCATTTATTTAAAGTATATTTTAACTATACTTATTTTACATTTCAATAAAAATGTATAGCATTTTCTAATTACTTTTATTTTATATTCTAATTACTTTTACGTTATATTTCTAATATCTATTTGCACTTTATTGATTGATATTATATATTGATATCATTAATTGCATTTTGCTAATATCATAGCATTTTGTTTTCCATATTAACCATGGTGTATTATAATTCTTTCTATTTTTCTGGCACAAGGCCAGCGACTTTTGATGGGGGTAGGAAGACGATTATATCCACCTCAGTGCTCAACAGGTGCTTATTTTATTGACCCCCTAAAGGATGAAAGACAAAGTCGGCTTCGCTGGAAGTTGAACTCAGAACAAAGAGTCAAAAGAAATGCCACTAAGCATTTCGTCCGGCGGGCGAAATTCTTTCCCACGAGAGTTCCGGGCCCCAGTTATGAAATCATTTGCATACAGCCAATAAGAGGTCAACTAGTATCCACCTTGTCACGAAAATACTCTGGCTGAGTTCAGTGAAAATGTGCGTTATAGCAAAATCTAACTGTTCTAAACGGGTTAAGAGGATGACAAATGTGAAATTTAGTGCATAAATGGAACGGGGAGCTGCTCACTGATGATGGCATAAGTGTTGCCAATTTGCGTAATTTACTAGAAAATGTAAATGAGTGTAGTTTCCTACTTTTTGACTGATTTTGCATATTCCTAATTTGAAAAGTTGGTGTTGATCTGGAAACATCGTAATCAATATGGCGTTGTGTTGTATTGCGCCCTCCTTGCATATATCAATAGGTACATGCAGTATCACTAATCTCAGTCTGAGCATAGGTACCTAATGTTAGCTCCATATAGAGATGGTGCTCAATTGATCTATGAGGATGGTGGAGGTGGGGAACGTGGTGCTTATGTGAGACCTGCTATGCTGTACTCACAGGGTGGCATACACCATTCTATGCCTGACTGGCTGTACTGTAGTAGTACACAGTATGTGGATTTTCAAGGTGAGCTCTGATTGGCTGTATGCAAATGAATTCATTACTGGGATCCGGAACTCTCGTGGGAAAAAATTTCGCGTCCGACGTGCTAACTATCCTGCTAGCTTGTCCCTTTAATTTCAAATTTCGGCACAAGGCCAGCAAATGTAGCAGGAGTGGTTAGTCAATTACATAAACCTCGGTTGTTAACTGGTACTTATTTCATCGACCGCGAAAGGATGGAAGGCAAAGTCTATCTCATCGGAATTTGAACTCAGAACGTAAACACGAAAGAAATATCGCTAAGCATTTTGCCCAGCGAACTAACGCTTCTGCCAGCTCGCCGACTTCAGCTTGTCCAATATTGGTTTCAAATTCTGGAACAAGGCCAGTAAGTATGAGGGCGGAAGTAAGTCGATTAAAGTTACCCAGTACTCAAGTGGTACTTATTTTAACAACCCCGAAAGAATGAAAGGCAAAATCGACCACGGTGGCATTTGAATTCAGAAGGTAAAGACGAACGAAATTCTGCTAACAATTCTGCTAGCTCGCCACCTTTCTGATACATTCAATATTATTTATAAATGAGAAATTCGCAATTCAGATAGATAAAGATAATATTATTTCTACTTGAGCATTACGTGTCTTGTGACAATGAGTAACTTTAAAAGTATACTTATGCTGCCATGGGGGAACATCAAGAATTATGGCAGACATGAAATTAATATAATTTAACTTTTAGCAAATTTCTTGCTAATCATACAAAATTATGAAGTGAAAACTAGATTACAAAACATAAATATTTATTGCGTCACAACAAAATTATATAAAACATTTTTTTTCATTTGTATATTTGCAATAAATATATATTATTATTTTTCTAGATTTTATTAACATAGTCGCGATCTACTTCGTCGAAAACCTGTCTTTGCACAATCTAAACTCCTCCCACATCTATTACCGTCATTTAATGTCGTCGCGATCTACTTCGTCGAAAACCTGTCTTTGCACAATCTAAACTCCTCCCACATCTATTACCGTCATTTAATGTCGTCGCTCCTCTTCCTCCTCCATCTCTGTGATTCTTTCTCTATCAGTGTATGTGTCTGCGCATGCGTATGCGTAGCGTTCCGTTACTCATTGCCTCCTACCCAAGTAACTGCGTGCATCCACCCTGTACCTCTTATGTTAATTCTCTTTGTATCTCTCTTTTGTGGAGGCGCGTAGCAAAGCGATTAGATTGTGGTTTCGTTTCCTGGATTGTGGTTTCATTTCCTGCTGCAAAATACAACTGATCTTTTACACACAGCCACACAGGACAACGGCAATCAAATAACGACAGTGGAGTGCATAACAAACATCAGCGATCTGATTGTCGCCTGTACTCTTGACAAAAGATGCCAGTTAGTCTTTTACACCTGCCAGGCTCGTTCATATTAGCCCGAGTTGCTGGATAATTTTTCGTTCTTTTAAGAATATTGTAGAACGGAAACGTTTCATAGATTGGAATTTAAATCCTAATCTCTATAGAAATTTATTGTTTCAAGAAAACATTGAATTTGAATTACTTTTAATTTTTACGATTATAGACAACAGCTCGGGTTGTAACTTTTGAGCCCAAACCAGGCGCGTGTGAATGATATCGAGAGAATGTCTGCTACGAATAATATTTTTTGACACAGGGCACATCTAAGACGACGGCCAGACACTGAACGAAATTAAATGAACTGCGACCGGGCTCAATAAAAGGAGACCGTGTTATTGGCAGCAATTACATACTTGAAGTCGGTGTTGGTAGAAACTAAATCAGCTTGAAAATACACGTTCACTTTACTAAGTTTATACTCGGGTTAAGTCCGAACAGCCCGAGGGCCGGAGTCGCCACTGATTTGGACGTATTATCAAGGTGGCGAACTGGTAGGATCGTTAGAACTCCGGGAAAAATGCTTAGCAGCATTTCGTCCGTCTTTATGTTCTGAGTTCAAATTCCGCAGACGTCGACTTCGGTGGAGGGCGATAAAATGAGTACCAGTTGGTCACTGGAGTCGATATAATCTACTTAACCAGTCACCCAAAATTGCTGTTCTTGTGCCAACATTTGAAATCAATCGTTTGTGTTTCATAATTTCACTGTTTTTTCTCTCTCTGTGTTATTTATTTTATACAGGTGCAATGGCAGAGAGAACCAAACTGGAATCTTACATCGTGTTTTCTATGTTAAACACATTTGCATTTAGTATCCCAGCTCACTGGGCATGGGCTGATAATGGCTGGCTCACGTCGATGGGAGTTATAGACGTTGCTGGAGCTGGACCGGTGCATATAGTCGGTGGTACGACAGCATTAATTGCAGCTTTGATGCTTGGACCTCGCAAAGGTCGATTTTTAACCTCGAACCCGTCAACTTTTGGTTCTCCAACCAACGCTGTTCTGGGGATGTTCATGCTTTGGTAAACCATAATTTTGTTTCTTCTTTAACTTTTTGGCTTTTATATCTGTTATGTCTCAAGCTTCTGCTATCTAGCACCTTCGGATAATCTCTACTCGACTGCTACTCAACTGCTCCTCGTCAGCTACTCCAACGGCCAGACTACCTTTATTTATATGTCTTGGGCGATCCTACTTCTTCGCTTGGGGGCGTCGACACAACAATATCACAACGGACATCAAACCATAGGACCATCATTCCACACGCTCGGACGCTAGCCATGCGCTGTGTTTATTTTCACCGAAATCATTTGTTCTCGGTACCAATGATAAGCTTTGTCCTTCCGACAATTCAAACGTCAACGGCTTTTGACAGTTTAAAACAGTTACACACACACACACACACATATACACACACAAGCGCGCACTCAACTAATGAAGTGAAATAGAAAAATTAGATTCAGAGAATCGGGCAGAACTCACAGTAAGCACTCCCGCTAGGAATCGGCTATCAGTTCACAAAGTAATCGAATTACGATGTAGTTTAACTTGTCTAAGAAACCGAAAATCCAGGAAATGCAAACAGTACATACTTACACGGAAAGCAAATAATAATCATAACATCAGGAGGTTTGTGAGGTGAATCCATAAATGGGTTATTTTCATATGACTACAGTCATTTGTACACACACACACACACACACACACACACATACACACACACACACACACATACACATACACACACACATACATGTATTGGGTTGGTGCATAATTATTGCGGCTCTTTTTCAACAAATTTTATTCAACAAAAACAATAACAATATTTAACAAAAACATCTTTAAATGACGGTCTGATCGTCTGCCAAGCAAATGGGAAGCAGTAATTGAAGTAGATGGTGAATATGCTCCCGGATAATCATTTAAAGATGTTTTTGTTACATGTTGTTATTGTTGTTGTTGAATAAAATTTGAGAGGGAGGGAGAGAGAGAGTGTGTGAAACTGGCCCTCTGAGTTTTAGAACTCGGGACAATAATGTCCAAGGGTGGGGTTACCTAGTAACGTATGTGCTATATTGTTGAATCACTTTGTGTCACGGATTTTATGCTTATTACCTTACAGGTGGGGTTGGCTAGGTTTCAACTGCGGCAGTACTTTCGGTATTTCCGGAACAAAGTGGATACTGGCAGCAAGGTGAGTGATTTCTGGTGTTTTTTTTTTTTTGGCGGGGGGGGGGGGGGGGTTCTTCTTTTAATGGTTTAATCCGGAGAAAAGACTTGTACACATGTGACGTTTGTTAGACATCTGAGATTGGTGATACTAACACGGTTGTTCACAAGATCAGATTTTCTTAAATCGTCGACTGTTATGGGAAAGCCTTTGATGGAGACACAAGTCTAGATTCTCATAATGAAAATGATCATTTCTAATTTAGGCCCAAAGCCAACGATTTTTGAAGAGAGACGTTTAATTGATTACGTCGACCACAGTACTTGACTGATACTTATTTTATCGACCCACAAAGGATGAAAGGTAAAGCTGACCTCAGCAAAATTTGAACTCAGAATGTAAAGAGCGAGGAAAATCCCACAGAGAATTTTGCCCGTCGCGCTAACGATTTTGCCAGCACGACACCTTAGCAATATTCCTTTCTGGATTAGGTACGGGACCTGAAATTTTGTGGGAAGGAGCTAGTCGATTATATCAGCCCCAGTACTTAACTGCACGTATTTTTCCAACTCCGAAAGGATGAAAAGCAATGTCGAACTCTGCAGAATTTGAACTCAGAACGTAAAAAGAAAAAACATAAGAAATACTGCATGACATTTTTTCCGGCTGGTCTGGAACGATATTTATCGACCCCGAAAGGCTGAAAGATTTTAATTCGAGGTCCAGAACCCCAAAACGAATACCGCAAGGTATCCTCACCACCACTCTAGTAACTCTGTAAACTCGTTATCAATTACTACTGCAATATACTTTCTGCTATAGACTCGACGCCAGCAATTTTAGGGTAGGGACTAAGTCGGTTACATCGATCCCAATGCTGAATTGTCATTTTTTATCGACCCCCTGAAAGGATGAAAGGCAGAGTCAACCTCGGTGGAATTTGAACTCAGAAAGTAAAGTCGGAAGAAATACCGCTTAGTAATTACTCCAGCGTGCTAACAATTCTGTCAGCTCGTCAACTTAATAAATAGTACAGTAATCTCTCGCCATATCGCGGTTCACCTAACGCGGTTCACTTATCGCGTTTTATCATTTAAGCTTGCGTCGATTCCTCTGCGGTGTTGTTTTGCATTTATAATAAAAAGAGTATATAAAAACTATAAAAATAATAGAAAAAAACATACAGTACTGTTTCTACTTCGCAGATTTTCACCTATCGCGATGGATTTTGGAACGTAACACCAACGATAGTTGAGGGATTACTGTATTGTAATATCGATGAAACAAAGCACGAAAATTCCGAATCATTTCTTCCATTCATCTGCTCTTGTGTGTGTGTGTGTGTGTGTGTGTGTGTGTGTGTGTGTGTGTGTGTGTGTGCGTGCGTGCGCATAAGCTCATGTTTTTTGCATGAAGAACCCAAGTAATATATATATTTCTGACAAGGATCATTTTCGTGCCTTTCGTTAATCATTAAATATATTTATAGATTCGTAGCCCATACTCAAAAGAGAACAATAAGATGGATTTACTTTCCGTTAATGTTTTTTTTATATAGTTTTCTGTTAGGTTTTAGTAAATCTCTCTCTTTTGCTTCCAGATCAGCAGTATCAACTATAACGTCTTCAGTGGCTGGTGGGCTCACGGGTCTTCTACTCAGGTGAGAAACCCTTCATTTGCGCACAGACACATAATCACACGTCAACACAACATGCACGTACAGACTAAGCAGAGTAACACTAAAACACACAGGTTTTTTCTTTTTTCTACACTTTTGATTTTATCTAATTTTCTGAAGAAGAACCGAAGCTCGAAACGTAAAAGACACTTCTACTTTCTTCTTATCAAGCATGAAACTAATAATTATTACACTTTGTTCTTACTTTGTCTTCTTATTTCTTTATTGCCCACAAGGGGCTACACACAGAGGGGACAAACAAGGACAGACAAAAGGATTAAGTCGATTATATCGACCCCAGTGCGTAACTGGTACTTATTTAATCGACCCCGAAAGGATGAAAGGCAAAATCGACCTCGGTGGAATTTGAACTCAGAACGTAACGGCAGACGAAATACCACTAAGCATTTGGCCCGGCGTGCTAACGTTTCTTATTTTTTTACTGCCGACAAGGGGCTAAACATAGAGGGGACAAACAAGGACAGACAAAGGGATTAAGTCGATTACATCCACCCCCGTGCGTAACTGGTACTTAATTTATCGACCCCGAAAGGTTGAAAGGCAAAGTCGACCTCGGCGGAATTTGAACTCAGAACGTAACAGCAGACGAAATACCGCTAAGCATTTCACCGGCGTGCTAACGTTTCTGCCAGCTCGACGCTTTTGTCTTACTTTGTCTTCTGTGTTATTTAAGCATACATACATACATACATACATACATACATACATACATACATACATACATACATACATACATATATAATGCCCTGCAAATATAAATAAATCTGAAAATCAAAGGAAAAGAGGATATCTATGGACAACTGCTTTGAAACTTCCAACTTCTATATCCAGACTATGAATTCATATTCATGCCAATAATGATAGGAGCACTAGGTTTTGTTAGTAAATGATTAAAGGAGAATCTCGATAAAATGGGATTTTCAGAAAGAGAAATCGACTGGCTAATTCGTACATTACAAGTGCAAACTGTGAGTGGAACAGTAAAAATATGCAAGACTTTTCTCAAGTTCCAAATGTGAATTTGTCTGTGTTAACTACATCCTAAAAATGGAATCTTGTATCTTTGTTGGAAACCCTCTCCCTCCTCGGTGGAAGATTTATAATAATTAGAAAATAGAAGAGACATACATACAAGAACATCTTTGAACCATTAATAGGGCGCTTGTAAATCCAGTACTCAAGATACGATTTCAACTTCATACCCATTATCATTAGAGAAACAGGATATGTACCTAAAAGAGAGAGAGAGAGACATACACACACACATGTATGTATATATGTATGTATATATATATATATATATATATATATATATATATATATATATTCTCCCAGTCAGTGTCCTGCATATCACAGGCCTTTAATGAGGACTTGACACAGTCCTTAAAATGCCTGTCATCGCCACAGATGGAGGAAGCAGGTTAAGGAGGGGATCAACACTTTTGAGAGAGCACGTATCCAGCATGAAGAATTTAAGTGAGCTGCGCGAAAGTGTACGGCTCGTGTAGTGAATGGAGAAAGCTTAATCTTCAATGTTTGCAGTCGTGTGTCGTGTGTGATTATCAAGAGCAGGGCTCATTAGCCACCAACGGAGCCGTAAATGCA
>NC_142939.1:60429061-60509061 GCF_046866305.1 Octopus bimaculoides | reverse complement strand
TCAAATCCACTCCCAGGGCATTGGTCAGCCTGGTGTTATAATCACTTGCCCAAGGTGCCACGCAGTGGGACTGAACCTGACACCACGTGGATGTAAAACAAGCTTCTTACCTACACAGTTATGCATTTGCCTTGGAAATAATTAAAATCTGTTTCTAATTTCAGCTAATAAACTTGAATGAACAACCTGCCGAAATCCAAAACGGAAGTGAAAGTGACGATTCAGATGAAGACGAGGAGACTAAAGAAGAAGATGAAAAAGAAAAGAAAAAAAGAAAAGAAAAGAAAAAACGTACCAATGAAAGGCACTTGAGAAACTGGTGCCCTCAGCCACAGCGGAGTCGTGTTTATTTCTCAGCTAAACCAGTATGTGAAAGAAAAACAAGCATAGTACCATCAACTAAAACACGTTCACCTCGACTGAAAAGCTATCGTAAATCTTTTTTAGGGACTTTGATAGGTTATCGTAATGTACTGAAGCCCAAATCTGTGCGGAGACGACGCTCTTCAGTAATAAGCAGTCAATCTACGTCAACCAATACGTTAGGCGTAGACAATTATTCGGTCGATAACAACAATGATGTTCAAGAACAATCAGATAACATGCCAAATACACTGACAGCTGGAAATAGTGCACTAGACAAGTATTCAGTATTTACAGTAGAAAATGAAATGAACCGTCAATCAAACGACTCAGAGTTGGGGGGTATGCCGACCAGAGTTGGTTCAGTGTTACAGACTTACACAAATCCTTTGTTTGAGACTTATTCCAAGAATACTAAACTCTAGTCGGTCAGACGAGTTCACTGAACATGACTGGAGTACAGTCTAGAAAGTAATGAGGTTAGAAAAGGGCAGTCGGCCTATAGAGGAGACCGGCGTGTCGATAGAAGAACGGAGTTTATCTATAGTAGCCAGCAGGCGACCTGTAGAGATATTGGCGAATCTATAGAAAGGCCAGTTCGACTATAGAAGAAACACTATATTTTTGTAGATAAATAGATACACATGTACTTCAAAGTACATAACCCATCTCATCGAGAGAAGAGGGGGGAAAATAACGAGGTATTTTTCAAAGAATCTCAATAAGAAATTCAAAATTAATTGAATTATCTAAAACTGTTACAGCGTCTATAGAAATAATGCAGAACAGAATGGAAGAATCACGAATATATTATGCAAAGTAGATATGTATAATCTGCCTATTCATCTGTTTATACATACACACACAGAGTAAATGTAATATATGTACGTATTTAGATGTACATATGTATGTGTGTGTGAATGCTAGTGTTGAGGAAATATGCTTGTGTAGATTATACCTGTAATTCAAAGAGTAATCTTTGTCATGTACTGAGTACGTCTAAGGAATACTTTAAATGTACCAGTGTCTGCGGAATACCCAGCATTAAACTATAATTTAATGAGTAAGTAGCTGCACTGAAAAAAAAAACAATTGGAACACACATCACCGTCAAAAGTGATGGAGAACCCGTTTATTTACAACAATTTCTTTCCCGACACTCTTTCTCGTCCACTTTAGCCTTATCAAGATCCATGAACACACAAGTACGAAACTGCTCTTCGCCAACTGTGTGGAAGCAGACTGCAGTGTATCCCATTCCCAAAAAGTAATACCCTTCTGCTATACCAATTGTCTAATTATTGTCCTACTAACATCTTAAAGGTGATTGAAACGACCCCAAAGAATACCATTTCCTTCATCATCTCGAGTTTTTCTTTCCATTTAGTAACCATCACTGCAGTTTCCGTACAGCTAGATCTAAGACCTTACTTCTCTATGTCATTTATCAAAGTTTTACCTTTTGAGAACTTTTACGAATGCGATAATTATTGCCTTTTACTTATGCCTAGCTCAGGAACCTTCATGCTAAGGTCTTCTATGAAAGCAATGTTTCTTATCTCTTGAATTAGTAACAATACTCTTTTTAGTTACTATGCTTACGACTTCAGTGTATCTCAAGGTTTTTTTATGTCTCCAACACCCTTCTTTCTGCACAATAATTACCACTTTTAGCAATATACACCTCTACGCAGATACTGCCGCTGTTTACTTCCCCTAAAACTTCCGAACATAAGTGTAATCAAACCTAAAACCTAAACAATCTTACTCTAAACATTCATTGTTTCCATGTACAGAGACTTTGAAACGGCATTACTCAACAGAATCAATACATAGATGGTATATAAATATCGAAGAAACAGTCTTAGATCACATCTTGCTTTCAGAGGAACAGCATAATATCTTGGGCAAAGGGTTAAGAGAAAGGGGGAGTGGTATTAATGCCACAAAAATATTTAAGATAGCAAAGGATGGCAATAAAATAATTGATTAAAAATTTAAAGAAAATGCTACGAGTTTATAGTAAAAAAAATTATTATAAGAACAGATGCCAATGATTATGGTAACTGAATAAGGCGGCGAGCAGGCAGAATCGTTACTGCACCGAACAAAATGCTTAGCGGCATTTTGTCTGTCCTTACGTTCACGGTTCAAATTCCTCCGAGGTCCACTTTGCCTTCCATTCTTTCGGGATTGATAAAATAAGTACCAGTTGAGCACTGGGGTTGATCTAATCGATTTACCCTTTCCCACGAAATTGCTGGCCTTGTGCAAAAATTTGAAACCAATAATTATGATGAGTGAGCTGTCAATAAAAGAGTTTATAAAACGATATAAGATTATATGATGATAGAAAAAAACCGCTGAAAATATTATATACAGCAACATTGATAAAAACTACATTAAAAAATTTAGGTTTTCCTTTCCTAACATAAATCATTCAACTTGCATCATTAACTGATTTCTTCAAAACTGAGGTGTAGCATGAGTTGAAATATTCTTCACATATTTAGGACGACGCTGTCCACGCAAATCCGAAACACCTTAAGTATGCATCCAAAACCAAAAATATTTGACTGACTAGCCAACAGAATGACCCTTCCACCCATATCCACCACCCAGTATACTTGTCTCTCCTTTTTCTTATCTTTACTGGGTCTGATTCCACCCCTGTCTCCACCCAAATATCGCACAAAAAAAAAACAACTTTTCCCAGTCACTCCTCTGCAGAAGTTCTTGAAGTATACTCTGGACTATACATCCAGTGTGCCTCTTTTTGAACTAGATTGGAGACTTGGTTGATATTTCTAGCAAGTCGAGTGACTGTATAGAGGCTCCATCGTTGACTCGTCTCCAAAGTTGTTTTCTTAATTTGAAACACATCCTGATAAACAACAACACCTGGTTAACAAAGTGTGGGTGTCCAAAATGCAATATTTCAATATTTTTTTAAGTGACAAAAATTAAATCAACGAAGAACACTTCCTTAATTTATGTAAAACAAATAGTTGTAGTCTCTAGTCTTAAAGAATTTGTTTTTCTACCTCAATTTTCGTTTCAATTTTTTGTTCCTATATATTTTACGATTTCTTTTTCAACAGTTATATATTCAGAATATCCAAATGTATTTCGCCTAATTTTGATAAAAAAATTAGCCTCAAAATTTGAAGAATAAAAGACAAATTAAAAACTCGAACTGTTATTCTTGTGTTATTAATTCAGTCTTGATTAACAAACAATCTGAAATTCCCAAATACCTTCTTTTATTTAAAAAAATATAGATGGGGGTAAGATTTGATATTGACAAGAAATAATAATAAGAGCATTCAGAGAGTGCAAACCTCCACCAAGGCAACACCAACGTCCTGATTTATTTTATTAGGCACAAGGCCTCTTATAAAGGTTGGACAATACAAAGACAGAAAAACAATACAGCGGGATACACAAAACATATAACGGATGAAATTATGAATAAATGATAAGTTAGATGAAATTACTTACCTGCCCCCCACCACCACCACCACACACACACATACACACACAAGCAGGCAGTTCCATTTTGCTGTTTATGTATCACACAGTTCATTATTTTTTTTCTCCATCATTTGTTTTTTAAAGTCCTAATTCTAAAATTTTAAATATTTCACTTTCTTTCCTTTATATTCGATATTCCACTTTGTCATCAAATACCATCACAACTGGCAATTCATTGAATCGAAACTGTAACGGTAATATCCCTATTTCCCCGAATAGGTCCTTCAAATATATATATATATTTCTGTGTGAGTTAGAGGTTGGGAAACCTACCAACTATTCTTCTAATACTTTCTAATACTTTGGAATAAACAGACATACTAGAATGTCTACCGGCTGATGTATGTCGTTTTTGTATCCTCTCCATTTTCTTATTTGCCGTATATATATATATATATATATATATATATATATATATATATATATATATATATATATATATATATATATATATATATATATATATTGAAGAAAAGAAAATGGAGAAAAAATGGATGTATGAATAATGTATTTGTATGACATAAAATTGTTAAATTTAAAAAAAAAAACATAACAAAACAAGCTCAGAAAATGTGAGCTTTACAACTTATAACGTTATGTTTTGAGAAAAACAATTTCAACATTTTTATATCATATAAATAAATTATTCATACATCCATTTTTTCTCCATTT
Source organism: Octopus bimaculoides (assembly GCF_046866305.1). NCBI lineage: Eukaryota > Metazoa > Mollusca > Cephalopoda > Octopoda > Octopodidae > Octopus > Octopus bimaculoides. Next base: position 60,504,492 of record NC_142939.1, on the reverse strand, counting down.
TCTTTCCTTCAATATTAATATGTATTACTACAATAATCCCTAATATATAGCAGTGATTTTCGTATTATATGATAGTGATTAACTGGTGGAATCTTTTGGATTATATAATCCCTAATGTGGATCTAACTTCCTCGAATTGACTATATATATATATATATATATATATATATATATATATATATATATATATATATATAGCCCCTCGTTCTTCGATCACCGTTTGTTATCTCCCCCTTTTCTTAGCTCTCCTGAAAAAAGAATTTCTAACTTCCGGTCAGCCATTATTAGCCATTATTATGATTGACCGTTGACTGAACACTATTCAGTTTTTTTTCTCCGTGTTTTTCTCCTTGTCTCCGTATTCTTTCTGTTGAAGAGCGTAGCTCGAAACGTCAAAGACTTTCCGTATTCCCGAGCGTCATACTAATACATCCTTTTTGTTATTTACACCACCTATCCTCGTCTGTTGTTTTTTCGTACATTCTCCCCCTATGTATGTATGTATGTATGTATGTATAAGGGTAGGATCCAAGGATTCAAGTGCTGAAAGTTTGTAAGCTTCAAGCAGTCTGTAGTAGGTGTAGAAAACGAAAGGTGAACCGTGTACGTATGGTGAGAGACTAGTGTTTTTGTTTCTGCATTAATGATGTTGTACATGTTACCACTAGTCGTTTTTTCTTATGTGCTTTCAGGCAAGCGTTAAAAGTGGGAAATAACATCGAGTCATCTAGTCTGTCAGTAAGTATATGTTGTGAGGCAGGACAAATTTCACCTCTCCATCTCAGGATATCTCGAAAGTTAAAGACATTGGAATCAAATATGTTACCATAACTTAAAATATCGTGGATAGTGCTAGAAGCCGCACACCATGTTTATCCGACAAATTTTATATTACTACCGCCCAGATAATGTAGAAACGTGGATGTTGTTATGTACAATTTTAGAAACATTTTTGCTCGGGTATAGATTACTTCCTCCTCCTCTATCTCCTTCCCATCTCTTCCTCCACCTTCTCCCCTTCTTCTCCTCCTCGTCCTTCTTTTTCTTCGTCATAATTGTCTGGCTTTCTTTTTAAGTCATTTATGTTTATCTTTTCAGCTGTGTTAAAGTTATTATATTATTTTTCTTCTCTTCCGGTTTCTTCTCCATCCTTCTTCGTCTGTCTTCTTTTGCTGCCTGTCGTCTGGAATTACTTCAGTACACAAGCAGACATCAAATGATATATGTCTTTTTAAATAAAATTTAGTGTCTCACATAATTTTTGCTTTTGATTTTTGTATGTTCGAGTTTATTTTCTAGAAAGTTCACTCGGAACAATTAATCAAATACAATCTGCTCACTTCGTTATCGATAACAAGTTTTATTGAACAGACTTACTTTAAAAATAAATAAAAATAACGCATCTGTATGTCCTTTGATTTCCTTGCCTTTCTTTCACTAAGATTTTACACCGTATTAATTCAATACCGTCTTCATTTATCTTTAACACATCTCTTAATATCCTAACAACCTTTCGTGCTTTCATATTTAAGATTGTCCTTATATTCTATCTCTTTAAGACTGGTCTTGTTTATCGTTATGACCTCACTCCACCTCTCCTATTTTAATCTTCCATTTCATGAGGAATATTAATTTTATTTCATATTGCGAAACACAGGTACATCACCATCACAACCAGTGGTACTAACACCACCATCATTACTATCATCACCACAATTAAATACAAGCATTATCACCACCACCATCACACCCACTACCGTTCTATCTTAGTCATTAAGCACTTTATCGTATATATTTCTTCTGACTTTGATATTTTCCTCGCATAAATTTTCTATTGTGGATGTGTGTTTGTATATGTATATTTACATTATATATATATATATATATATATATCACTATCATCATCATCATAATCGTAGTCGTCGTCGTCGTTATTTTATATCCGCATTCCATGCTCGGATGAATAGACCATTTCGACAGAGTTCAACAGGTTGGAGGGCCGTGTCTTGGCCCCGATATCTATTGGGGCGTGCATAGTTTTCTATACCTGAATGTCTTTCCTAATCCTAGACATTTACAGAATGTACTTAGTACATTTTTTTTTTCTTTTTTGTTTGGCACCAGCACTCGCAAAGTTGCTTGTGTGTGTGTTTGTGTGTGTGTGTTTGTCCCCCTAGCATTGCTTGACAACTGATGCTGATGTGTTTATGTCCCCGCCAACTAGCGGTTCGGCAAAAGAGAGTGATAGAATAAGTACTAGGCTTACAAAGAATAAGTCTCAGGGTCGATTTGCTCGACTAAAGGTGGTGCTCAAGCATAGCCGCAGTCTGAAACAAGTAAAAGAGTATATATATATATATATATATATATATATATATATATATATATATATATATATATATATATATATATATATATATACATACATATACATATATATATACATACATATACATATATATATATACACTATATATATACACGAAATATATATGTATATATATATATATATATATATATATATATATATATATATATATATATATATATATATACATACATATACATATATATATATACACTATATATATACACGAAATATATCATCATCATCATCATCATCATCGTTTAACGTCCGCTTTCCATGCTAGCATGGGTTGGACGATTTGACTGAGGACTGGTGAAACCGGATGGCAACACCAGGCTCCAGTCTGATTTGGCAGAGTTTCTACAGCTGGATGCCCTTCCTAACGCCAACCACTCAGAGAGTGTAGTGGGTGCTTTTACGTGTCACCCGCACGAAAACGGCCACGCTCGAAATGGTGTCTTTTATGTGCCACCCGCACAAGCCAGTCCAGGGGCACTGGCAACGATCTCGCTCGAAAATCCTACAGGAGCCAGTCAGGCGGTACTGGCAACGGCCACGCTCAAAATGGTGCATCTCATGTGCCACCCGCACAAGAACCAGTCCAGGGGCACTGGCAACGATCTTACTTGGCTTGCCGGGTCTTCTCACGCACAGCCCATTTCCAAAGGTCTCGGTCCGTAGTCATCGCCTCGGTGAGGCCCAATGTACGAAGGTCTTGCCTCACCACCTCAGCCCAGGTCTTCCTGGGCCTACCTCTTCCACGGGTTCCCTCAACTGTTAGGGTGTGGCACTTTTTCACGCAGCTATCCTCCTCCATTCTCACCACATGTCCATACCAGCGCAATCGTCTCTCTTGCACGCCACAACTGATGCTTCTAATGTTCAGCTTTTCTCTCAAGATACTTACACTCTGACGGGTATTCACATTGACATTACACATCCAACGGAGCATACTGGCTTCATTCCTTGCGAGCTTACGTATGTCCTCAGCAGTTACAGCCCATGTTTCACTGCCATGTAGCATGGTTGTTCGTACGCATGCGTCATACAGTCTGCCTTTTACTCTGAGTGAGAGTCCCTTTGTCGCCAGCAGGGGTAAGAGCTCTCTAAACTTTGCCCAGGCTATTCTTATTCTAGCAGCTACACTTTCAGCGCACCCACCCCCACTACTAACTTGGTCGCCCAGATAGCGGAAGCTATCGACTACCTCTAGTTTTTCACCCTGGAATGAGATAGAAGTTGTTTCCTGTTTGTTTGCAGTCTTTATTGCACCTGAACATCTGCCACAAACAAAAACTAACTTGCTAGTTAACCTGCCTTTGATGTTGCTGCACCTCTTATGTGTCCATAGCTTGCACCGGGTACATCTTATAGAGTTACTACCTACTCCTTTTCTACATACTGAGCAGGGCCATCTACCTGAAGGGGTTTGTGTTTTATCTACCTTCCTACTTATTAGGATTTTGGTTTTAGCTAGGTTGACTCTAAGGCCCTTCAGTTCTAGACCTTGCTTCCACACCTGAAACTTCTCCTCTAGTTCTGATAGTGACTCCGCAATTAGGGCAAGGTCATCAGCATAGAGGAGCTCCCAGGGGCAACCTGTCTTGAACTCCTCTGTGATTGCCTGGAGGACTATGGTAAATAATAGGGGGCTGAGGACGGAACCTTGGTGGACCCCTACCTCTACCCGGAATTCATTGCTGTACTCATTTCCAACCCTCACCTTACTGGCCGCATCTCTGTACATGGCTCGCACAGCTCTCACTAGCCATTCTTCTATCCCAAGTTTCCTCATTGACCACCAGATAAGGGATCGGGGGACCCTGTCAAAGGCTTTCTCCATGTCAACGAAAGCCAGGTACAGAGGTTTATCCTTGGCTAGGTATTTCTCTTGCAACTGTCTCACTAGAAATAAGGCATCAGTAGTGCTTTTACCTGGCACGAACCCAAACTGCATCTCATCTAAATTGATTCGCTCCCTAATTAGTTGGGCTATGACCCTCTCTGTAACTTTCATAACCTGATCTAACAGCTGATCTAACAGCTTGATGCCTATATGTATATATATATATATATATATATATATATATATATATATATATATATATATATATATATATATATATATATATATATATACATACATATACATATATATATATACACTATATATATACACGAAATATATATGTATATATATATATATATATATACTCATACATATACAAATTGTTCAAAGTGAAAGTCTTTTCTTAAAGTCTGTGTTGTGTAGTCTATATGCTGAATGACATACAGAAACACAGACACAGTCACACACACACACTCACACTCTCTCTTTCTCTCTTTCTCTCTCTCTCTCTCTCTCTCTCTCTCTCTCTCTCTCTCTCTCTCTCTCTCTCTCTCTCTCTCTCTCTCTGACTGCATTTCTCTTTCACTCACTCTCTCTCTATGTGTGTGTATATATATATATATATATATATATATATATATATATATATATACATATATATATATTATGTTTACACAAACGTGCACGCGCACATTTGTATGGAACAAGCGGCAGATTTCCTGCGGCACAATGCCCAGTCGATATTTATTCACAATTAGCATGCGATATCAAGACAATGGGACTCCCTCTCTGTGTGTCACACATATTCGTATGTATGTATGTATGTATAAATATGTATACATACATACATACACACACACACACACATATATATATATATATATATATATATATATATATATATATATATATATATATATATATATATATATATATATATATATAACATATAGATATATATTTATATGTTCACACATTTATGCATACATCGATGAGACTTGATGTTGTAGCTAGGATACTCTATAATGAAATCCGTCGGAAGGATAATCTCGAGGACAAAGACATAAGGACCCGCAGTATGGTAGAAGCCATAGCCACTTATCAGAAAAAGGAATACTGGTGGAATGTCCCAGTGAACACCTCAATAAAATGTAAGCACGACAGACTTGATATAATGATTTGAGATAGAGAAGAGAAACTGTGCACAGTTGTGGAAATTAGCTGCCCAGTAGATGTTAACATAAAGCTGAGATCAGTGGAAAAGAGAACACCTTTTGAGAAATCTGCACGTACTTTATCCAGATTACAAGTTCAGGTTTATACCTGTAATTATTGAGGCCCTGAGATATGTAACACACTGCCTAAATACCAAGTTTGAGGAATTAGGCTTCTCAAAACCAGAATGGAGAAGGCTAATTCGAAGACTACAGATCCAATCCATCACTGGAACTGTAAAAATCTGTAAAACTTTCCAGAAGTTTATCATTTAAATATATATGAGCATGTCTAGATATGCAACTATATGCATGAGAATACATACATAAAACAAACAAATCTGACATACATACATACATACATACATACATACCATGTTGTTGATGTTGAAATTCCAATGAAGGAGCCTTGAATCTAGGTTAGAAACCGGTTCTTTCTCTATTGGCAAGAAATCTTGAAATAAACTCAATAATGACATACATACATATGAGTGTGTGTGAGACACAGAGAGAAAGTCCCATTGTCTTGATATCGCACGCTAATTGTGGATAAATATCGACTTGGCATTGTGCCGTTGATTTTTGAGGGAGAAGAGGCAATATTATGTTGCTTAGAAACAGGTGAGGACTGACGACAGGAAGAACATCTTCCCGTAGGAAATTTGCGGCAACGAATTTCGGTTAATTTATACAAATGCGCGCGCGTGTGTGTGTGTTTGAGCAGATAGACAACGCAACACAGACTTTAAAAAAAGGCTTTCAATTTGAACAATTTATGAAGATTTTACCGGCAGCGTGGCGACGGATAACGACTAGTTTTCAATAATTAACAATTTTTGGTTAACTTCATCAAACATCCTTCTACTTGCTTTACTACTTACAAATGGTGTCTGTCGTCACAAGCAAAGGAAGGGAAGCATTCTCTTGTTAATGACGTAAAAAAAAATAATAGAAAAGTTCCATTGCCTGACGTCACAATTGAAAACATTCTATTGTCTCGAAAGTTTCACAGAAGAACGATGGCATGTCTTCCTGAAAGGTTTTTGTATGGGGAAATCAAAGTGCAATCCTTGGGGATCTCTAAGTAGAAGATGGCCTGGAAAGGTATGTCATTATGAGGTAAGCTATGATGATGTCCATATAGAGGGAAAGTAACGTATTACTTAACATACACTATGTCTTGTAGATACCAAAATCATAGCTTCGTAGTGAAGATTGGAGCATCAGATTGTATACTTGAGAGATTCTGATCGGCAGCACAGAGCATATAATGTCATATATATTGCTTTCACTTGGGGCATTTCGCATGTGTAAGTGCCGACTATATGCTCTCTGAGTTTGAATAATTGACCCCTGATTTTGATAGAACAATTTCACTGCTTGTGTGCGTTGTGCGGTGCCATATTTTATCATAATTAATTTCCGAGTCCTCGTTCATAAATTCCCTGAAAAGAAAAGAAAAGAAAGGGGTCGAAAAATAAAAGAATTATCAAAAATTGCAATCCCTCAGTAACTTTTGGGCCACCCTATATTAGTTAAATGTCTATTGCAATTGCAATCAGACGTTTTAATAAAATTTTATATTTGTTTAGTAATACACGAAACCGCTTCTTTTCCGCATTGAGATGTCACAGCTCCTGTACGACATATGATTAGAATGTTGTAGGAAAGACTTGCAAGACATTCTTCAAGCCGAATCAACCGGCAGGAGATACGGGGGTAGACCAAGAATGAGATGGTTGGGTAATATCGATTGTCTCTGTTGGTCACCCTTTGGAATCCAGGCAGAAAGTCTAATGATGGTTGTCCCTAATAGAATCCTATGCAGGAGGTGCCTATGGACTCTACCCCTATGACCTACCAAAGAATAGTGGGCAGAAGGGATGGATGGATGGATGGATGGATGGCTGGATGGATGGGTGGATGGATGGATGGATGGATGGACAGACAGACAGACGGACGGACGGACAAAACTGTAAAATTCATTTCAAATTTGAATTTACTATAATTTCCAAGTGACCAGGGCGTAGTTGTGCGAAACTTTTAGCATCTCAAGAAATAAATTTAAATCTAAAATATGGATTTATCATAACATATTCGTGTGTTATTAAATGGCTCTGTAGTTATTTTAGTTTCAAACACGGTCTCAGATAAAATCAGTGGCTAAACGAATACAATTCCGGAAGCTAAATTAAACGTTAGGGGGTGTTATATTTTAATGTATTACTCACCAACTCTTTTATCAAGCAATTTGTTATGTTGGGTAATATTGGTGATTTTTAACATAGTTAGGTGAAGTGGGAGCTAGCGAAGAATATACATAGCCACGTGAATAATGGTTGAATAAGGAAATAAGAAAATTTCATCATTTTTTACTCTTATTGTACAATATTTGTTACGCATGTATTTTAAAGCTTTATATAAGACTGAAACTGTCTTTAGTGTAGTAAGCTGCCAGAGAAGACCAAGCTCTGACCACAATAGATATCCCAGGCAAATACTTTAAAATCGACAAAAACCAAAAGTGTAGATCTTGTGATATAAAAGTGGAAACAAAAGTTAATTTTCATTGCTGGACAGTACCGTCTTAAGGCATGGGCACAGTAGGCTATTGCCCGGAGATTTCACCAGAGTAGGGACCCGACTTCGATCGATGTATGCTGTGGTTTGCTGTTAGTTAATAAATATTATAGAGTCCAGTGAAATGATTTCCCCAAGAACTTCACGAACCCAGAGGCCTAATTCTGATGTATGTTGTGGCTTACTCTTAATAAATAAAATACCATATGGCCCATGCATTGATTTGCACGGTGGTAGCTATAATAATGTTAAAATGGCGCTGCTGCTGGGCCGAAACTAGGGCTACAGAATATATCTCCAATATTTCCCTGATAAGTGAACAAAAACAGAGGTAAGCATGAAAAAGAAGCGTTGGTTTCATAACTACTGAGTAGGGAAGATTTTATATTAACGAAACAAATTCAAAATTGCATCACCAACTCATAATAAACTATCCGACTTTTGTACGTTTAATCAATAATATGGTCTAAGAATTTCTTACATGAGTGTGTCACCAGCATTTTTCAGGAAGGGCGCGACAAAAAAGACGAAAGAGAAAAAGACGAAAGAGAAAAAGACGAAAGAAAAAAAGACGAAAGAGAAAGAATAAGAGGAGGAGAAATTATGCGAAGAGAAGACGGCGAAGATGAATGAGAAAAAGGACGAAGACAGCAACGAAAATAATGAAGTAGAAAAACACATGAAATGGAAAGGAAATCTGGTTCTGTTCAAAAACTCATGTATTCGTTTCGTATAAAAATGCTCAACACTTTCGTGATTAAAAAGTTATTAAGCTTGTTGTTGGCGTTGGCGTTGTTGTTACTAATTGCTGTTGTTGGCACTCCGTCGCTTACGACATCGAGGGTTCCAGTTGATCCGATCAACAGAACAGCCTGCTCGTGAAATTTACGTGCAAGTGGCTGAGCACTCCACAGACACGTGTGCCCTTAACGTAGTTCTCGGGGACATTCAGCATGACACAGAGTGTGACAAGGCTGACCCTTTGAATTACAAGTAAAACAGAAACAGGAAGTAAGAGTGAGAGAAAGTTGTGGTGAAAGAGTACAGCAGGGTTCGCCACCATCCCCCTGCCGGAGCCTCGTGGAGCTTTAGGTGTTTTCGCTCAATAAACACTCACAACGCCCGGTCTGGGAATCGAAACCGCGATCCTATGACCGCGAGTTCGTTGCCCTAACCACTGGGCCATTGCGCCTCCACTGTTACTAATGTAATGGGAATTTAAAGCAAGTTGTTTTGTCGTGGGTAGAGGTACTCAGCTTCTGCATCAACCTTACTCTCTGCTGATTAAGACTTGAGTTGAGATGGCCAGGAAGAAACTGAGTCTGACAAAAATCTAAAACCTTTAAGATTCAATGGCATTATAAGTATTATTGGTTTCAAATTTTCCCACAAGTACAGCAATTTGCAGTGGAGGCGCAATGACCCAGTGGTTAAGGCAACGGACTCACAGTCATAGGATCGCCGTTTCGATTCCCAGACCGGGCGTTGTAAGTGTTTATTGAGCGAAAACACTTAAAGCTCCACAAGGCTCCGGCATGGGATGGTGGCGAACCCTGCTGTACAATTTCATATTCAAACAGACCCCACAATAACACTTATAACACTAGGGCTAAATCTAAGATGCTTAAATCAGCTAGCCCTACCAAAAGTATAGACAACTGCCCTCCACCTAAACACCTTAATTACAACATGCACAGAACCTCCAAAAAAAGCGGTGGCCGCTTCATCCTGTGGTACACCACCCCCATTCTCTCTTAACACTAGGAACCTAGCCAAATCTTTCTTTAAAATACTAGATTCTAACTTCCCACGACAACACAAATACCACTCTATATTCAACAGATCCACTTTAAAATTGTCGTATTCTACCACTCCTAACTTTGAATCTATTATAGCAACTTCTAACAAACATAAACTCTCGCTCTATTACCAAAACCTAAGCAACCATAACTATGCTAGCGCCAGCACCCGACCCACACATACACCCAACACGGACATTAATATACGTTATGTTCCTTATGCAATGTGACTCTGCGTCTCAAAGAAAGGCTCGTTTGGCCTACATAGTTATGGCCACAACCTGAGCAGGTTAGGACATAGATAAGGTTGTAAGTGGCACATGTGAAGTTAGTTTTGATTGAGAATTTTTGTCCTTGCTGGAATGTGAATTCCGAGTCTTCACTTAGGTGTGGGCATGTACCACAATTGAGTGATTTGTCTTGTCAAATCTGATAACCCTGAAAATCTATCCTAAGGAATCAGTTATCCCCCTTGACACGCATTACCTCCCTTGGTTCACTCTCTAAACCATTTCTTATTTTTCAAACAGCCAAGATGGCGAAACTTCTTCATCATGCGAATTAATCTTTATATTTTAATGTCATAATTACGTTATAATATCACTATACAATGCCCCTTGAAAAGCTAATTTAAACAGCGAAAACCGGTTGGATTTTACAACACCCGTATAATATGTATATATTTATATTAAAAAAAAATTAAACTATGTGAAACGAAGGCATTTTTCTTCTTTCTTTACATATTTTCAACTCATAATTTTACCACGTGTTGTTTACTGAATCTCCAGTATTTTTGCTCCTACATATATATATATATATACGACGGACTTCTTTCAGTTTCCGTCTACCAAATCCACTCACAAGGCTTTGGTCGGCCTGAGGGTATAGTAGAAGACACTTGCCCAACGTGCCAAGCAGTGGGACTGAACCCGGAACCATGTGGGGATCTTTGTGATTTGACGGCCAACACTTGTTTTCTTAACGAAACACTTTCAAACTTGGGACACTGGTAGAATGTGTCATACAAAACAACTTTTTCTCTTAGCCTTCTTAACAAAAAATTGTACATCGCAAGTTATTTCATGCTAAAGTTGTCGTATTTCTGTAATTTCAACCAATCACTGACGTCTATTCAGCTGAATACAGTCAGTGCTCTTTCGTAAACAATAAATTTCTGCCGGTGTTAAGTGTGTTATTCCCTGTGACATATTTCATCCGGTGTAATCGTAATTTATACGCATATATTGTTTATATAATAAATTACGCTGTGCGTATCTGTGTGTGTATATTTTTGCCATAACCTCACTCATGACCCTAACCCTAACCCTAACTCTAAAACCTGAACCCTAAACTAGAGTTTGATTTGAAGAAGATTTGGCTGCTATTTCTAGGAAATGAAGCACTTGGTGGAGGTGCATTAATAATTCAAGTATTTTGATGGCTTTTTCCCCTTTGTTTACGAACAGTCTAGTTAATCGGAAATGTCAGAACTAACGGGGATTAATACCATATACACCGTCACAGCACTAACTGTATTCAACTGAATAGACGTCAGTGATTAGTTGAAATTATCGAAATAAGACAAGTTTTAACGTGAAATAACTTCGAATACAAAATTTTTTATCTGTTCTATACCACAAAATATACAAGTATACGAAGTTTGAAAGTGTTTCGGTACCAAAAACACTACATAAAAAAATGTTGCCCGTCAAACCATAAAGGTCCCCAAGTAGTTGGTAAGCAAGCTATTTACCACACAGCCAATCCATATATATATAATTTGGCACGCGCAATAATACTAGCTATGCAACTAGCACATAGGGGTACATCGCATCCGTATATACTATGTTGTGTGCAGGTAGACATACAAATACATGATGTATTTGCGTGCACGCGCGCACACACACACACACACACACACGCACACACACACACACACACGCATACATGCACGCATGTACGCGCGCGTAAATTACAAGCAATTATCTTCCCTTGATCGACAGTACAACAGCATTGTTTTGGTGGCCATCTTATTAGTTGCTATAACAACCAACTAGACGCCGTCCAGTCTACCTCTAACAACACCGCCACATGTCGTATGACGTTCTATCGCATAAAACCAGCGAGTGACCGATGTACGCTGAACTAGTCTCTATACAGACTGACCAACGCATTTTGATTATGTCAACGATAACTTATTGAACAACTCGTTAACGAAGTATAAAACTTTTATGTACGTTTTCTATATCTCTCTATCTGTCAATATATCTCTGAATCTATCTAATGAAGTATAAAATCTTCTGTTTCTTATTTCTCTCTCTATTTATCTATCTACCTATCTATTTATCTATCTGTCTAGCTAACTATCCATCTATCCATCTATCTATCTATCTATCTATCTATCTCTTTCTGTCCCTGTCGTTAAAATGCTTTGTGTGAGAAAACATCAATTGAAGCATGAATTTCAAAACAGATATTGTTACAATGATGAATATATATATATATATATATATATATATATACACACACACACACACACACACACACGCGCGCTTACATATATATTCATCCATACATACGCACACACGCACGTCCTAACACACACAGACACACTCACACATACACACACACACACAATATAAAATTATCAAATACATCTATGGAATTTAAGAGCTCAGTTATGAGAACATCTGTGAAATTTATGATTTTTTCCTTTCTTTTAACTATTCTGAGTGCATCTGTGTGCGTGTGTGTGTGCATATGTATACACACACACACACACACACACACACATACATGCATATACGTGTTGGGGTTGGCCGTGTGGGTAATAGCCTTGCTTCCAAACCATGTTGTCTTCAGTTCAGTTGCACTGTGTGATGCTTTGGGCATATACAGGCTCGAGTCAACCAGAGCTTTTCCTGTGTCTGTATTTGTGTTGTGGTTCCCTCCCTCGTCCCCACTCCCACCACTGGTCATTTATTTATGTCCCCCGTAACTTACCATTTCGGTGAAAGAGACCAATAGAACAAGTCCCATACTTACGCAGAAAATAAGTACTGGCATCAGTTTGTTCAACACAAGCCATTTAAAGTGTTGCTCCTGCATGACCACAGTCCAATGGTTGGCATGGCTGTGTGGTAAGAAGCTTGCTTCCCAACCACATGGTCCCAGATTCAGTCCCACTGCATGGCACCTTGAGTCTTCAACTCTAACCTCAAGCTAGCCAAAGCCTTGTGAGTAGATCTTGTAGATGGAAACTGAAAGAAGCCTGTCGTATATATGTGTGTGAATGCCTGTGTGTGTGTGTATATATATATATATATATATATATATATATATATATATATATATATATATATATATATATAGAATATATTATATTAGGGGGAAAAGCAAAACCTAGGCAGGACGAGTATCTCAAGTCATTTAGAATAATTCAATTAGGGTCAGGTGAATTTGCAGTTTTTTAAACCAGGCAATGTTCTGAAAAGACACCTACATAGATTGCATATCCAATTAGGACCACCAAAAGCTGCAGATAAATTCTGATCTTTGTGGATCTCAAAATGTTTTTTGAGGCCTCCATTAGATTTACACACCTTCTGGCATATACTGCATTCAAAGGTGTACACAGACATATAGGCAGAATAGTTGGTGAAGGTTCGTTTTCCATGGGTTCACATATCTTCTTTTACTCTTTTACTTGTTTCAGTCATCTGACTGGGACCATGCTGGAGCACTACCTTTAGCAAATATATATATCATCATCATCGTCATCATCGTTTAACGTCCGCTTTCCATGCTAGCATGGGTTGGACGATTTGACTGAGGACTGGTGAAACCGGATGGCAACACCAGGCTCCAGTCTGATTTGGCAGAGTTTCTACAGCTGGATGCCCTTCCTAACGCCAACCACTCAGAGAGTGTAGTGGGTGCTTTTACGTGTCACCCGCACGAACGTGTCACCCATATATAAATTTATATAAAGGGCATTAACTGTGTAGTAATGCCTCACGCTTCGAGGGACTAAATAAGTCAAAAACTACCAAAAAATAAGCAACATATTTACTGAAAGCGAGGGAATGCAGCTTTCAAAATTCATCTCTTAAAAACATTTAACTCAACAGTAGACCACTGGATTCTCAATCAAATACAGAAAAACTGTGAATTAACCTGCATTCTTTTGTTCATCAGTACACGTATGGTCAAGATACATAAAAATAAACAAGAATCAAGAGATGAATTTTGAAAGCTGCATTCCCTCACTTTCAGTAAATATGTTGCTTATTTCTTGGTAGTTTTTGACTTATTTAGTCCCTCGAAGCGTGAGGCATTACTACGCAGTTAATGCCCTTTATATAAATTTATATATATTTATGAAAAAATGATGAATTTTTTTCATTACGAAATTTTTTTCATTATGAGGTTTTTTCACGCTGACTACTTGATAAATTCTTATAAAGAATTTATCCTATATTATATTATATATATATATATATATATATATATATATATATACAAATTATAGTAAGAATGGATACATAAGGGTAGAAGACCACAGGAACAATACCGTATATCCAACACAAGATTTAATATATGTGTGTGTGCGTGTGTGTGTTCAATTTTTTCTAGAATCAATAAATATATAGTTTTAAGTCTCTAAAATGTCTAAAAAGTAAGGTAAAATAAAGTATACAGGCATATACAATGATATAAACTTCAGAAATATCATGAATGTTTAAAATATTTATTTAAAAATATTGTAAACCATTCACACTGAAAGCACATATATATACAAACATATACGCATATACATGTGTGATTTTACTTCCCACCCATGTGCTCTTGGGTTCAGTCCTACTATGCAGTACCTTGGACAAGTGTCTTCGACTATTGCCCCAGTCCAACCAAGGACACGTGAGTGGAGTTGGTACATGAAAACTGAAAGAAGCCATCATATATATATATATATGTATGTATGTATGCATGTCTGTCATAATTCAGTTTTATTTCAAGATCTCATGCCAAAAGAGAAAGAATCAGTTTTTAACATAGATCCAAGGCTCCTTCATTGGAATTTCAACATCAACAACAGCGTATTTTTGTTTGTATGTATATGTGCAGATTTGTATGTTTTGCTTTATGTATGTATTCTCATGCATATAGTTGCATGTCTAGACATGCTCATATATATTTAAAGGATAAACTTCTGGAAAGTTTTACAGATTTTTACAGTTCCAGTGATGGATTGGATCTGTAGTCTTTGAACCAGCTTTCTCCTTTCTGGTTTTGAGAAGCCTAATTTCTCAAGATTGGTATTTAGGCAGTATGTTACATATTCCAGTGCCCCAATAATTACATGTATAAACCTGAACTTGTAATCTGTATAGAGTAGTTGTAGATTCCTTGATAGTATGTATGTATGTGAGTATATATACACACCACACACACACATATATATACATATATATATGTGTGTGTGTGTTTATGAATTTGTTTTGCAAGATTCCTGATGTGAAAGAGTGTGTTGAGAAACAAAAAATTACCATCTCGAAATATAACAATATATATATATATATATATATATATATATATATAACATTATATATATATATATATATATATATATATATATATATATATATATATATAATTGGGGCTTTTTTTAATTAATTTCTGACTACAAACCCAAGCCATTTTCTTTTTCTTTATTTCTCTACAATGGAAAACAGGAGAAAAAAAGCAGGCAGTTAAAATAAACAAAAGATTGAAGAGAAAAAGTCTACGAATGTTGAAGAAAATTTCCGCATGAGTTCGCTGTTATGAAGAACTTTTGAACAATTTGGTTGAAAGACTGTGAAAAGGTTTGATTCTGCAGAGAAAGTAGAGGTGGTAAGATGGAAATGTCAGAACCGGAATTGCCAGAAGTACTAGAGGAAGACGAAGATGTGGAAGAAGGGGACCAACAGGAAGAGGGCGATGAAAAGGTAATTGATTTAATTTGTAATTTGTATTTAAATTATTCCTAATTTGGTAGATGTTAGAGATCAGTGTTTTGAGTTGTTTTTTATTTTTTTATTTTTAGGGGTCTCCAAGATTAGTGGGAGGAAGGAAGGGTATACCACTACAATTATCCTACACCTCACATTGGTTTTGTTTCCTCATAACTTTCAAGAAAAAAAATGGATATTTTTTTAATGAAATTTTCTATAAATATCTTTCTGCTGATTTAGCTTACGATTATATCAGAATTTCATCATCATCATCATCTTTTAATGTCTGTTGTCCATGCTGGCATGGGTTGGGGGTATGACCAGAACTGTCTAATTCAGCATGGTTTCTATGGCTGGATATCCTTCCTAATGCCAACCACTCCAAGAGTGCCATTTGTATGGCATCAGTGTCTACCACAACTACAATTTCACTTAGCTGGATGGGTCTTCTTCTCAAGCACAGCATATTGCCAAAGGTCTTGGTTATTTGTCATTGCTTCCATAAGACCCACTACTTGAAAGGTGCTTTTTACATTCCACCGACACAAGTGCTAGTTATGCAACACCTAGCATCAGCTACATTGCCTCCATGAGGCCCAATGTTCGAAAGGGGCTTTTCACATGCCAGTGGCACATGTGAAACAAAAAAAACGGTGAGCCCACATACATACAGACACACATCACAATTATTTTTTTTTACCAAATTTCTTTTCACTGAATTATTACAAATTGTGACAATTATTTCGTAGTAAGCCTGTCAGATATCACAGACAGAAAAACAGTAGATTGTTGTTTATTTCTGTTCTTTTTTTTTTTTTCTCTTTGCATTGCAGTGTTATCAACATTTTTGTATTTTTATCGTATAGTAATTGTTCTGAATTTCTAAATGAATTCTCTATAAATTATACCTTGAAAAAAAATATTGTGTAGATATATATAAGCTCTGGGGTCGATTTACTCGACTGTAAAGGTGGTGCTCCAGCATGGCCGCAATCAAATGAATGAAACAAGTAAAAGAGAGAGTGTGTGATGCGTGCATGCCCATCGCTAAGGAAGTGCGCCGGATGGCATTGCCCCCTCACTTTTCAATGGTGCACCCTCAGATTTAGAAAATACAGTTTACAAAAATCTTCCCACAATCCAAATTCTGAAGCACCACCACGAGCCCCAGGCACCAAAGTGTGGTAATGAATGTGTGTCAGTATTTATGTGTGTGTGTCCACTTTTATTTTATTTTTTTTTTTTTAGTCGCCTTAAATTTCGATATAATCATGATCTACACCATCTGAAAATCTGAAGGGTATTTGCAGAAAATTTTATTTAAAAATACCCAATTTTCTTAAAGTTATGAAGAAACGAAATCAGTGAGTAGATAGGTGGGGCTCACTTGTGTAGGTATGCCGGGAGGAAGATATCTTCCAACCGGAGATATGGCCTTGATATTTGCAACAGATTGAACTTTGCTAAAGACACCCAAGGAGCCAGTTGGCGGTGTTAAACCTACCGTCCAGGTAGGCCAGGGCAGGATTTGAACGCAGAACGCAGAGCCAAAACAAATACCGCAAGACAACTAGTCCGATGTCTTTACAGTTCCGGCAATCAATCGCCCTGGCTTCTTATTTTCTATCGACTCTGAAAGGATTAAGACAGAAAACATTTAAAAAATCTCAGAAAACTTTCAATTTCTTCGAAGAATGACCCCCCTGTCGAAAGTCCAAAACTCACCTCGCCGTTCCACTTGAGTCACGAATATATTTCAACAGTTAAAATAGATTTTTAACTTCAATACAAGGCTATATGTTGTGGGTAGTGGTTGGTACGCGTTGTACAATTGTTATTCCCAACGAGAGCCATATAGCCCTCTTCGAGGACCTTGATACATTTGAAATCTTGTGTAGTATTGGGGAAATCACTTGAAATTATTTACAACTAGCTCACAGGTGTGCTGACGCCGGAAACCTGAGAAAAGTTCCTTCCTAAGGGTACCACAGTTACAAAAATAGTTGATGTAAAATATCTTACTTAAATACATCCACGAAGGATGAAATGAAAAGTCAATGTTTACTGGAATTGAAAATGGAGCAT
This sequence comes from Octopus bimaculoides, assembly GCF_046866305.1. Lineage (NCBI taxonomy): Eukaryota > Metazoa > Mollusca > Cephalopoda > Octopoda > Octopodidae > Octopus > Octopus bimaculoides. Next base: position 60,486,601 of record NC_142939.1, on the reverse strand, counting down.
TAAAAAGAAAAGGCATTTTGGCCGATGTTCTGCTAATTCTGCCGTTCCACAACAGTAAACTCTGTTGTTAAGCACACATTTATTTATTCGAGTGTAGAAATGATATTTTTAATATTATTCTTTTGGTGTACAAATTATTATTTTCATATAATAAAAATAATAAATTTCTTTTTTAACTAAATTAACAGTCATAGTGGATCTAGTTCAAAACGGGGGCACCAGTTTTCATTTATGTTTTATGTAGTGTTTTTGGTACCGAAAGACTTTCAAACTTCGTATACTTATCTATTTTGTGTTATAGAACAGAAAAAAATTTTTGACACATTCTACCAGTGTCCCAAGTTTCAAAATGTTTCGTTAAGAAAATACTGGTGCCCCCGTTTTGAACTAGATCCGTCATAGTTGTTGTTTTTGCTGTATGAATATTTTACGGAAGCTTTTTAAAAATATTTTAGTTCATATTTCGCCTAACGCTGTTTTATTGAGGAACGTGGGTCGCAGAATCTTCCACTATAGAATTTGGAACGACTCAACGAGGGAGAGCTTCACTAAGCAGTCCCCTCGGCATGCTAGAAACAGCAGCCAAATCTTCGTCAACTTTGTGATCTTAAATAGGTACGACAAAGTAGATAATATAGTTGTAAACACAATGCCTTGATGAAAAACATGGTCTTTACAGTTGGAATGCCTGTGGTCACAGGTACGCTAAACGATTGTAATAGCTAATATAGCCGGTCATGTTTTAAGCATTAACTAATAATAAGTAGCATGCTGGAAGCCGAGCTGGGGAATTAGCTCAGATGGTAGAGCGCTCGCTTAGCATGCGAGAGGTACCGGGATCGATGCCCGGATTCTCCAACTTTAAATTTTATTTCTTTTTGTGTTTTGGCAACGCACATCAAGCGAAATGAATGTAATAATTTGTGACTGGAAAGTTGTTATAATAATTAATATTGTTGTCTTTTATAGCCAGAAGAATATGCATTGTCAGAAGACGTGATCAGTGAGTGTCTTTCATTGCTCTATAAAATAGGTGACGGTCTTTCATACACCTACATACGGCTTGATTGCAGCAACAGGTAAGTTGTTGTGCGGATTATTTCTCCTTCACTTCTCCATTAGGATTACATGTTTCGTCTTCGTCTTTTTTTAAATTTTTTTTTGTTTTTTAAATTGTTTGATTTTTTTTTTTAGATATAAATTTTCAAAAACGGTGCCATTTGTGGTTTCAGGTTTAGTTCCATTGTGTGATACTGGGCAAGTGTCTTCTGCTACTATTATAGCACCAGATTAACTAAAGACTTGTGAGTGGATTTGGTAAATGGAAACTGAAAGAAACCCCTCATATATATATATATATATATATATATATATATATATATATATATATATATATATATATATATATATATATATATATATATATATATATATATATATATATATATATATATATATATATATATATATATATATATATATATATATATATATATATATATATATATATATATAAATATATATATATATATATATATATATATATGTATGTGCAGGCGTAGCTGTGTGGTAAGAAGCTTGCTTCTCGACCACATGGTTCTGGGTTCAGTCCTACAGTATGGCACCATGGGAAAGTGTCTCCTGCTATAGCCTTGGGCCAACCAAAGCCTTGTGAGTAGATTTGGTAGACGGAACCTGAAAGAAGCCTGTTGTGTGTGTGTGTGTCTTTGCATCTGTGTTTGTCCCCCCAACCATCACTTGACAACTGATGTTGGTATGGTTACGTCCCCGTGATTTAGCAGTGCCTGATGAATATGCTTGAGATATTTCTCAAAATATGGAACTATTAGTAGCACTTAAAGATATGTATTGTGTCCTTTAAATAAATAATATTTATCCCTCACCAGATGGAGTACCTTTTTGTTGATCTTTCTATCACAGAGCAGTACATTTATATATATATATATATATATATATATATATGTTCAGGTGCAATAAAGACTGCAAACAAACAGGAAACAACTTCTATCTCATTCCAGGGTGAAAAACTAGAGGTAGTCGATAGCTTCCGCTATCTGGGCGACCAAGTTAGTAGTGGGGGTGGGTGCGCTGAAAGTGTAGCTGCTAGAATAAGAATAGCCTGGGCAAAGTTTAGAGAGCTCTTACCCCTGCTGGCGACAAAGGGACTCTCACTCAGAGTAAAAGGCAGACTGTATGACGCATGCGTACGAACAACCATGCTACATGGCAGTGAAACATGGGCTGTAACTGCTGAGGACATACGTAAGCTCGCAAGGAATGAAGCCAGTATGCTCCGTTGGATGTGTAATGTCAATGTGAATACCCGTCAGAGTGTAAGTATCTTGAGAGAAAAGCTGAACATTAGAAGCATCAGTTGTGGCGTGCAAGAGAGACGATTGCGCTGGTATGGACATGTGGTGAGAATGGAGGAGGATAGCTGCGTGAAAAAGTGCCACACCCTAACAGTTGAGGGAACCCGTGGAAGAGGTAGGCCCAGGAAGACCTGGGCTGAGGTGGTGAGGCAAGACCTGGGCTGAGGTGGTGAGGCAAGACCTTCGTACATTGGGCCTCACCGAGGCGATGACTACGGACCGAGACCTTTGGAAATGGGCTGTGCGTGAGAAGACCCGGCAAGCCAAGTAAGATCGTTGCCAGTGCCCCTGGACTGGTTCTTGTGCGGGTGGCACATGAGATGCACCATTTTGAGCGTGGCCGTTGCCAGTACCGCCTGACCGGCTCCTGTAGGATTTTCGAGCGAGATCGTTGCCAGTGCCCCTGGACTGGCTTGTGCGGGTGGCACATAAAAGACACCATTTCGAGCGTGGCCGTTTTCGTGCGGGTGACACGTAAAAGCACCCACTACACTCTCTGAGTGGTTGGCGTTAGGAAGGGCATCCAGCTGTAGAAACTCTGCCAAATCAGACTGGAGCCTGGTGTTGCCATCCGGTTTCACCAGTCCTCAGTCAAATCGTCCAACCCATGCTAGCATGGAAAGCGGACGTTAAACGATGATGATGATGATATATATATACAAATTTATGTATATATTATTATTATCTTGATTTTAAAAAACCTTGACAATGTAAATATGTTAATAGTTACCATGGGTAGCAAAAATTACACAAAAAAAAACAGGATATCACACCCGTTTTATAGGCATAAATACCAAGTTAAAGTGATGCATTTTGAGTAGATATGAATAATAATAATAATAAATGGAGCAAAACGCATATAAACAAAAGTTCCTTTAATTCCTACATATGTTTCAAAATATATGTGCACTCTACTCCAAAGAAGTAAGAGGTACTGGAACTGCACATATATTCATCGTCAGGGAACCAACATATAGAAGCAAAACAAATGCGAAATGATAAGGTTACGTATATACACACACACACACACAAAATGGTCTTGTTTCAGTTTCTGTCTACGAAATCCAATTGTAAGGCTTTGGTCAGTTCAGGGCTATAGTAGAAGACACTTGCCCAAGGTGCCACACAGAGACTGAACTCAGAACCATGTTGGGGTTAGTAGCCTGTGCCCTTAACCACTACGCCATGTTGTCGGTAAGTAAACCCCTTCACGCACAACCACACCTGCACCTAAATGTTGTGCGCATGTATGTGTGTATATAATGTTCATGTGTTCTTATTTTTATTTGCCAGGGAGCTAACCAACATATGCATTCTTGAGAGATATATTCATTTGAGAATTGTTGATGTGAGCAACAATCAGTTATCCAGTTTAAGCCCTTTAGACTTCTTACCAAATCTGTTGTCTCTGAAAGCAGACAAAAACATCATTGAAGAGGTGGACATTAAACCACATCCTTTTTTACAATACATTTCCTTGAGTAATAACAAGATCGAGAACATTTCTGAGGGACTGTCACACCCCCTTGTCAGACATATAGACCTCAGTAGTAAGTATACCTTATTTCTGTGAGGACAACTTTGGTGTCAAATGTTTGTATCCTTTACCATTTGTCTTTTACTTTTTACTTGTTTCAGTCATTGGACTGCAGCCATGCTGGACAGGGCACCAACCTCCTCCTTAAATGATTTAATCAATCAAATCTCCCACCACCACCCCTCATCAGTCTAGTACTTATACTATCAATCACTTTTGCCAGACTGCTAAGTTACAGGGATGCAAACAAAGCCGCTCCTGTCAAACTGTCCAAATAAAAAACTTCCTCGACCCAGGGAGCATCCTCAACTCCCAGACAGAAATCTTCACACCCTGCTTGCATTTCAGGAATTTCTTGCTGGCATCCTGGGATCCACAGGCCAACAGGGTCAATTACAAATAGTCATCAAAGGGAGATGATCCCTTGTTGTTGACAGAATAATAAAGTCTTTTCTTCCTCCATTTCCTAGAGAGGCCGTAGGTCAACGGATTTAGGGTCAAGAGAAATGTTGTAAAGCTAAGCAGTTTATGGACCTGAAACCCAGAGTAACCAAATAGACTGGCCATACCTATCTTATATGTCTATTATATATATATATATATATATATATATATATATCATCATCGTTTAACGTCCGCTTTCCATGCTAGCATGGGTTGGACGATTTGACTGAGGACTGGTGAAACCGGATGGCAACACCAGGCTCCAGTCTGATTTGGCAGAGTTTCTACAGCTGGATGCCCTTCCTAACGCCAAGGTGCGTGACTAAGTGGTCAGGGTATTCAGCTTACAATCATAAGGTCATGAGTTCAGTTCCTGCCAACACATTGTGTCCTTGGACAAGACACTTTATTTCACATTGCTCCAGTCCACTCAGCTGGCAAAAATGAGGAGTACCTGTAAATTCAAAGGGCCAGCCTTGTCACACTCTGTGTCATGCTGAATCTTCCTGAGAACTACATTAAGGGTACACGTGTCTGTGGAGTGCTCAGCCACTTGCTGCACATTTATTTCACAAGCTGGCGGATGATCAGATCAACTGGAACCCTTGTCACCGTAACCAACTGAGTACCAGTTAATATATATATGTATCTTATATATATATACATATATGTATATTATATATATATAATATATATATATGCATTTTATATATATATATATATATATATATATATATATATATATATATATATATATATATATATAGATAGATAGATAGATAGATATATACATATAGTTTTAGAGAAAAGAACCAAGGTTCATGAACTCATCGATGAAAATCCACTGTCACATATAGAAAAATTAATAATTAAAAGCACAATAAATAAGTATAATATAATACAAAGTAAATATCATAAGATTAAGATATGATATTATATTATACTCATTTATTGTGCTTTTACTTATTAATTTTTCTATATGTGACATTGGATTTTCATCGATGAGTTCATGAACCTTGGTTCTTTTCCCTAAAACTATATATTTATATTTAATACTGTGAAACTTAATTTAATTTTAATTTTTAATAAATTGATTTTAATTGAGTTTTTACCTGTAATTTTGGATTTTTATCCCTAACATTGCTGCTTGTTGACATTTCTTTGTTTTTGACTCTGTTCCAGCCAACAAAATCAAGGAACTATCACAATTGAATGAAGAGACATACTCTAAACTTACCGTTCTCAAACTCCAAGAGAATGCTATTGAAACCATCAAAGATATCAATTTACCAAGTCTAACGTCACTTTCTCTTGTGAGTCATAATTTCTAAATGTCTGACTTTGATTCAAATTTTACCAAAATATATATCTTTTATATTTTACTTGTTTCAGTCATTGAACTGTGGCCATGCCAGAGCATTGCCTTAATGGGTTTTTAGTCAAACAAATTGATCCCAGTACTTCTTTTACAAAGCCTGGCATAAACACATCAAAACACAAAGACACACATGCATATATGTAATATATATTTAAATACACGATGGGCTTCTTTCAGTTTCTGCTTAACAAATCCACTCACAAGACTTTGGTCAACCCAGGGCTATAATAGAAGGTACTGTTCAATGGGATTGATCTTAAAACCACATGGTTGGAAAGTAAGCTTCTTAACCACACAGCCATTTCTGCGCCTATATATCTTTATTTATTTGCGTAGTCATATTTTACATGTTCAAGTGCATTTGGACACAAGAAGACCTTCCACTGCAGAAATAGTCCCAGGAGAAAATTCTCTTCCTAGATATGTTTGAGAACACATATTGGACTGTGAATGACACCATTGGATCGTAAGACATGTGTGTTTCTGCATTCATTTGCTTAAAGAGATTCAGTTGCTTTTTCTGACAGATAAAAAAAAGTGGCAAAAGAGGCTCCTGTTGTTTTGGGGAGAGAGAATTGCATAAAATGTTTGGAGGATGAGGCAGAGTTAGAGTGGTGAGAGAAGGAAAGGGGTAGTGGTGGTGGTGAAGGGGAGGAGGTGGTGGTGGACTGTGGATTATTTTTCTGTTTTTTTTCTTTTACTTAATTTTCGAGAGCAATCGAGTTCATTTTTAGTATTCTCGTTTGTGAGAGCAGTCGAGTTTATTTCAGATATTCTCATTTTAAAAATCATCTCTGGCTAACCGTTGAGAGGACATTGGTGTTGCTTTGGTGGAGATTTGCGCTCTCTGAGTGCCTTTGTTATTATTATTATTATTATTATTACTATTATTATTATTATTATTATTATTACTATTATTATTATTATTATTATTATTATTAAGTCGGCAAGCTGGCAAAATCGTTAGCACACCAGGCAAAATGCTTAGCAGTATCTCGTCTGCCATCACATTCTGAACTTAAATTCCTCCAAGGTCCACTTTGCCTTTCATCCTTTCAGAGTCAATGAATGAAGTACCAGTTGAACACTGGAGTCGATGTGATCAACTCATCCCCTCCCCTAAAACTGCTGCCCTTGTGGCAAAATTTGAAACCATTAGTAGTAGTAGTAGGAGTAGGAGAAGGAGGAGGAGTAATAGCAGTATTGTTATTATTATTTTGGATGTCTTCCAGATAGTTTTTTTATTAATTAATTATAAACTTAATCTTAATCCCTCCTTTATCAAAAATAGTCAGATTACAGCAAAATTTTTTGTATCATTGCAGCTATTTCTTACAGTTTTTAGACTTTCTTATAGCACAACTATTTTTATTAATATTCAAGAAATCACTATTATTATTATTATTATTATTATTATTATCATCATCATCATGTTGTTATTTTGATAAATACGGAAAAACAGATCAAAAGAAACTTTTCTTGCAACAATTTGAAATTCTTTTTCTAGCTTTCATATTTCAAAATTTCATTTTCTTGTTTTATATTTTTAAGACAAAATTATTTCCATTTTCTTTGTTTGTATGTTTGTTGTTTCTTTTTTAAACATTTCTTATTTTGTTCTATTTTGCAAAAGGAATTAATAACACTTAAAATAAAAATCCACAAATAGGCTTCATGTTATCTGCTTGCATTCAAGTATCACACGCAGGTTTGTAACATTGTGTTAAAACAGCATACAAGCTGAATTTTTCAGGCCAAAATTTACAGTCAAACAAGATAGGTTGACTTATACATATACGAGGTGGTATCAAAAAGTTCCTGGACTAGTTCTGTAGCACACCAACAGATGGCAGCACATGGTTGCCTGTACAATGAGAGCTAGCAGTGACCTTCATGAGGCAGTGTGCTGAGTGACATTGCTGTGTTTACTTTGCATTTTGTGAGATTTGTGTCTTTCTAATCACATGTATGCTATAGTCTACGATTTTTGTCATGGACAGGAAGTTAGAACTAAGAGCCAACACAAAATTTTGCATTAAACTTGGAAAGTCTGCTACTGAGACATTGAGCATGCTTCGGCAAGATGGTGTGAGAGCAGTTGCTATGGCATTAAGGTAGATCTGGCCACCCTCGTTAACGGGGACAAAACCCAGATTTAAAATGCTTGATAATGATGATGAAGATGATGACAACATCGAAATCTCAATGCAAAAAAAGATAATGAATGAGTAATTTAAAACAATGTAAACAAATAAGCATAAAAGTCAACAGAATAATATCCAGCCAAAATATTCTACCTGTTTTATGTTCACACTGATCAGATACAGCCTTTTCAACCTACCCTACATTGTCATTCTAAAAACAAGCAATCACATCATTGAAATCTTTAAGCTACAAGATAATTTCATGATTAATTCAATACAATGTGAATAAATAAGCATTAGCATTTCACAGAAGTAATCTGAACACAAAAGGATTAAGAGAGTAAATGTTAAAAATACTGTTCAATTAATAGAGACTGCAAAGGAAAGTGTTTAGTATTTATATAGCAAACCTTGGCCTCAGGTTTTGGCACAAGGCCAGCAATTTTGTGGAGTGAGTAAGTCGATTACATTGACCCCTGTGTTTATTGATCCCTAGTGGCATTTTAACACAGAACATAAAGTTAGAAGAAATTCTTATTTCTTTATTGCCCACAAGGGGCTACACACAGAGGGGACAAACAAGGTCAGACAAACGGATTAAGTCGATTATATCGACCCCAGTGTGTAACTAACTAGTACTTATTTAATCGACCCCGAAAGGATGAAAGGCAAAGTCGACCTCGGTGGAATTTGAACTCAGAATGTAGTAGCAGACGAAATACCGCTAAGCATTTCGCCCGGCGTGCTAATGTTTCTGCCAGCTCGCTGCTTTAGTTAGAAGGCTCGCCTAAAGTTAGAAGAAATTCTGCTAAGCATTTTGTCCAGCACAGAAACGATTCTGCGAGCTTGACACCTTTATTACATGGCAAATATCTGTATATTGAATTCTATATTCCTCTCCTCAAATGTCCCTGCTCATCTCATAACTCCTTGTGTTGCAAGTTACTTGGTGGCCCTGCGAGTGCTGGTGCCATGTAAAAAGCATCTAGTCCACACTGTAAAGTGGTTGGCATTTGGAAGGGCATCCAGCTGTAAAAACCATGCCAAAACAGACACAGTAGCCTAGGGTAGTGCCACGTAAAAAGCACTAAGTCCCCTCTGCTCAGTGGTTTGTGTTAGGGAGGGCATCCAGTCATAAAAACCCTGCCAAAACAGTAGCCTAGGGTAGTTTTTCTACCTGGCTGGCTCCTACCAACCATCCTACCCATGCATGCATGGAAGATGGGCATTAAATATTGATGATGACGATGATCATCATCATTATCATCCTCATCATCATGTGTTAATGTATGGCAGTGGGGCATGATCTATAGCATCAGAAATGAGAAAGTACTTGGAGAGCTGTGAAATGTGGTTCTCAAGGAGGATATTGAAGATAGCATGGACGGACAAAGTGTTTAATGAAGAAGTGATGACCCCTAGCTGTTATAAAAAGAGATCTTCTTTGTGAGATGAGGACAAAGCAACTGAGATTTCTTGATCATGTGATGAGGAAAGTGGACCCAGAGAATTTAGTAATGAAGGGAAAAGAAGCAGAGGAAGGCAAAGGATGATATGGCTGTCAAGCATGACGGACTGGTTGGAATGAAATGGGCATTAAACATCAGGAAATGGAATTGTTACAGAAAATAAAGAACGGAGAATCGCCTGTGCCCCAAATTCTGAACATGTTACCCAAAGAAAGAAAGATTATTATTATTATTACTGTACATGCTGGTGTGTAAGACATGCATGTCTTTATTCTTAAACAACAAAAAATTGCCATGCATCTAATGCAACTGTATTAAAGGTGTGATACCTAGTGTATGAGTGTATGATAAAACATTAACCCTTTAGCACTCATATTATTCTGTCAAATGTAATATCTATTTATTTATTCAAATTGCTTTGAATTAATCATGCCTTATTATCTCATAGCTTTGAAATTTCAATGATGTGTTTACTCTTTTACTTGTTTCAGTCATTTGACTGTGGCCATGCTGAAGCACCGCCTTTATTGTCGAGCAAATCGACCCCAGAGCTTATTCTTTGTAAGCCTAGTACTTATTCTATCAGTCTCTTTTGCCGATCCGCTAAGTTACAGGGACCTAAACATACCAGCATTGGTTGCCAAACTGGGGGGACAAACAGACATACAAACATATATACACACACACACATATATACATATATATATATATATATATACGACAGGCTTCTTTGAATTTCCATCTCCCAAATCCACTCACAAAGCTTTAGTCAGCCCGAGGCTATAGTAGAAGATACTTGCCCAAGGTGCCACGCAGTCGGACTGAACCCGGGACCATGTGGTTGGTAAGCAAGCAACTTACCACACAACCACTCCTGCGCCTGATTGTTTATTTTTAGAACTAAATTGCAGAATAGGTTTGAGAGGCCAGATTTAGTCATTTTCTCCGTAAAAAAGGTAGAATATTTGAGCCCAATATGGTCAGTTTAAATGCTCAAGGGTTAACTTTTTTCCACCAAAAACTTTGGGGTTTGTCTTCTGTGAAAGTGCATCCTATATAGTGGCAAACAGTATTTTCATCTCCCAACCTTTATCTCCAGATGGTTGTTAAAAGATAATTGTGTTTAATCCATTCCTTTGTTGTCTGTTTTTGTAGGGTTATAATAAGATGACAGATCTTCAGTGGATTTCAAATCTGGTTAATTTAGAAGTCTTTGAAATCAACAACAATTCTATAGACAAACTTGATGGATTTAATAAGGACATGAAAAAACTGAAATACATTGACCTGAAGTAGGTTTTCTTTTAAACTATCTAGTTTATTGATTTGTCTGTTTATATTCTCCTACTTTTATACTATTAATATCAACATCTTACACACACATATCATACCAAACACCTTTGATCTCCTCCTTCTCGCCTTTGACCTCTGACCTCTGTCTTCCCTTCAACCCCAGCCACACATTGATTCATATATTCTTGATGTATTTCCATCACAATTTTATCAAGAGTAAAGACTAAAATATTCATATGGGAAATAAATGGAAGCAAACAAAGAGAAGGCAAGAGGAATTTGTATTATAATTTTAGACCGGTCAATATATATATTGGTCCAAGCAGTTTGACCGTTGACCTTCACCAAAAAAAAAAAAAAAGTTTCAGTTTATCTACTACTATATTCCGATTTTAAATAGAATGTTTAACTCTTCTGATACCAACCAACCCGAAACCTCCCCTACTCCTAGGATACTAACTTCTTGTTGAAAATGATCTAAATTAAAACCGTCCATCAAATTTCCATCTTAATTCATGTTCCAAAAACCAGCTTTATAAGGATAAAGCTATTTTACTTAAAGCTTCGTTATTTTCAAAATTAATTGAAACAAAACCAGTCTACTTCAAGAGAAATATGGTAACAAAAGAGTTACACATTTCGACTTGTTGTTACATCCCCCCATGCATCGTTGTTCCTTTCAATGAAGTCCAAAACAAAATCAGAATTTCCTGATTGGCAAAGTGGCAGTGATTGACACCAAACAACAGATGTCACAGATCATGTGATTTCATGAGAAAATGAGTTAACTGTTAGTACTGTTAGTATTCCAACTTAATACACCATCATTAAGAGTTAGTATAATGTTACCTTAGGTAACATTTTAGGTGCAGGTGTGGTTGTGTGGTGAGAAGTTTGCTTCCCAACCACATGGTTCCTGGTTCACTCTCACTGCATGGCACCTTATGTATGATTCTGCTAGCTCATGCCTTGTAATGGTTTAATATTTGTTGGTATTATAACTAAATAAATTATGTTTTGCTAATTTTTCTTTTCAATGTTCAGCATTAACATTTTCCTCCCATCACGTTGTATTTTAAATGTCACAAATTAGCAATTTGCTGTCAACATATTTTAAAATATGCCAGTGTTAATTAACGATTATATCAAGCCATAGAAAACAAGCCAAAACCGACTGTGGAACTTGGTGCAGCCCCTGGCCTTGTCAGTTCCTGTCAAGCTGTCCAACCCAAACCAGCTTGGAAAACGAACGTTAAATGTTGATGATGATATGTTGATTCTAACATTAACAATTTTACTATCATCACATTTTAACCCGTTAGCATTTAAACCAACCATATCAGACCAAAATATTGCACCTGATTTTATGCTCAAACTGACCAGACTCGGCCTCTAACACATACAGTGTTTATAGAAATAAACAATCACATCATTGAAATCTTAAAGCTACAAAATAATGCATGGTGAAGTTACATCATCATCATCATCATCACTAGACATCTGTGTGTTCCATGCTGTTTCCATGGGTTGGATGATTTGACAGGAACTGGCCGAGCAGAAGACTGCACCATGCTTCAGCATCTGTTTTGGCATGGGTTCTTTTTTTTTGTGGCTGGATGCCCTTCCTAACTTGAACCCCCCCCCCCCCCCTGCAGAGTGGACTCAGTGCTTTTTACATGGCACCAGCAAAGGCGAGATCAGTTTCGGCATGGTTTCTACAGCTGATTGCCCTTCCAAATGCCAACCACTTTACAGCGTAGACTGAATGCTTTTTTTTTAAGTGGCACCAGTACTGACAGGGTCACCAAGTAACTTGGAAGACAAAGATCCTGTGAATAAATAAGCATTACTTTTGACAATAATCTGAATGTTAAAGGGTTAAATATTCAAACATTGAGCAATTTATAGCCATCATTTTGCATTCTGTCCATTTTCCTTCCTCTATTTCAGAGAGAATGTCATTGAGGAGTTTTGCGAAATAGAAAAACTGGCCTGTCTACCAGCTCTTACTGTTTTGTTGCTGGCCGGTAAGTCTCACATCTCACGACTTATTATCATATTGGCAATATTTACAGAGACAATGTCGTTGTACTTTGCAATGGGTGAAGGCATGTGGCTTAGTGATTATGGATGTTTACTCATAATCATAAGGTCATGAGTTCGATTCCTGGTGACATGTTGTGTCCTTGAGCAAGACACTTTATTTCACGTTGCTCCAGTTCTCTCAGCTGGCAAAAATGAATAGTACCTGTATTTCAAAGGGCCAGCCTTGTCACATTCTGTGTCACACTGAACCTACCTGGGAACTATGTTAAGGGCGTGTGTATCTGTGGAATACTCAGCCACTTGCACGTTAATTTCACAAGCAGGCTTTTCTGTTAATCGGATCAACTGGAACCCTTGTCATTGTAAGTGACGGAGAGCCAGTCACGGTCACTTTGTAATGAACTGCATCAATAGCTACAGTATAATAATTACTGGTATAAGGCTATGTGGCCTACTTTCTAAGACGTTGCACTCGTGATTGTGAGATCATGGGTCCAATTCCTGGATCGGGTGACGTGGTTTTCTTGAACAAAACCTGACATGTGGTGCATCATGCACCTGTACAAGCAATGTCGGTTTGATGGAAGGAGAGAGCTTATGTGCAACACAACCATTTGGTCTTCCATAAACAACCTTGTCTGAAGGATAACTTCCTAGGTGCAATCCCATGGTCGTTCGTGACCAAAGAGTGTCTTTACTCTAATGTATTTTTACATGTTTCAGTCATTTGACTGTGGCCATGCTGATACACAGTTTTTTTTTTTTTTTAATTAACATTTTTAAATCCAGATAATCCAATCACTAAAGAAGCAGATTTCCGCGTTGAAGTTCTTAGCTTCTTGACAACTCTTTTCACATTGAATTACTCTGAAGTCACAGAGGAAGAGAGAAATGAAGCTAATGAGGTTTCAAAAGAGCGCCAAGAGGCTCAGGTACGTTCTACGATATTTGTATGACTTACAAACACCAACACTTCCCTTTCTGACCATCACTCAGTTCTTGTGATGTGAGAGACTTTTCAATAACTGTTTTACACAGCAAGATGTCAAAGGGTGAAGGAAATGTTACAATGTCTCAAAGAGAGACATGGAAAGGTACCAAGGTATCAAAGAGATGACATATATGATGTAAGAAAGACAGAGAAACATGGCAATATATATATATATATATATATAAATAATATATGAGTATATGCATATATATGTACATGTATGTACATACCTTGATCTACATGTATATATAGATGCATATCTGGGTACATGACGTTGCAAAAAAACATGGACAAAATGGTAAACAGAGTACAGAAAACACACAGGCCACATAGAGGACATTTCCTTCATCAGCTGCCACCATTATAACACTGGCGTTTCAAAGAGTTATATATATATATATATATATATATAAAATTAATTGTAATCTGAATAAACATTTTGAAAACACGATTCAACTGTAATATCAGTAGAGGTGATTATAAGACCAGAATTCAATACGATTTAAAAAGTAATACTATCACCTTCAACTGAATACCAATGCAGGTAACTTGTTTGATTTAATTCACTTTGAAACCATCATAAATGACGGACCCTTGAGGAAACTGCAGTGCCTAGGATGCATAATTGCGTACAGAGCAATGTGAAGTTGGTGCAGTAGAAACATGTTGGTCATTGTTATATATGTTGTAGAAAACTTTTAATAAAAAGTTTTAGATGTGAATAAATCTCCGCTCTCCTCTTGGCTTTGTAAAGTCATGCACTGTTTATCTTGATATGATATTTCCATGTCATGCATATATGGTTGTGATGCATGTGTTCAGTGTACCCTTATCAGATGGATAGTCATGGTGGGTAGATTGTGGTATGCACTGCTCCCTCACTCAATAGCAATGTTATTTTCTCTTTCCAGAATACACAGAAAGAGGAAACACCATCATAGCTCACCTGTCCAGACAACTGTACACCACTTGAGTGAGGACAGTAAACACAAATCCAGCAACCAATGATCAGGCATTCCTATAACATAAAGAAGTTACAAAGGTGTATTATTGATATCATATCAATATAATATCTGTGAAATATTGCTGTAATATTTCTATGATAAAAAATGCAACATTATACGATATTCTTCTGAACGCAATAGACAGACTTTCTTCTTGAATTGGTTTTTATACTTTAATACCATTATACTTCTTAACATGCTGCAGTATTGCATCGTTTGCTTTTTAATATATTTTTTTTGTGTAACTTTGTAGCTTTTATTGTTTGTACTAACTTGAATGCCAAAGTATTTCCTGTCCTCTCTGAGAGTCCCATATTTTGTTTAGGTATAACTACAGCTGTATCGATATGGAATTTTGCTTTGTGACTATGTGGCTTCAGGTTCATTACCCAAGGTTTGACACCTTGGGCAAGTTTCTTTTACTATTATAGCCTTGAGTGAGTCAATGACTTGTGAGCAACAAATAGAAACTATATGTCAGCCCATCTTATATACATGTACACCATTACTTTCAGACCTGACTGAATGCTAAGCAATGATAAAATTCCTGCATCAAACCAAAATAAATCTCTTCACCTATTTTACTATCAACCACATGCTTTCCCCTATTCTCTTATTCTCTTTAGTTCTTCGCTTCCTACATGACTATGTCCCACTTACCTACATCATGTCTTATCTTCGCACTGTCCACCTACCAAAAAACATGAAAAGCAACTTACCAAAGTCAAAAAGAGCCATAGTAAATCAGTTTGCTTAAAGAGAGTGAGCCAAAATTCTAAAGTCACTGTGAATCTTTTCCTTGTGAATTTATACACACACACCAACATATATAACAACGGACATTAAACAATGATGATGATGATGATGATAACAATAGGTTTGTATACAATTTCCATAAACCAATTTCACACAAAAGAAATTAGTCAGGCATAGATTACAGAAAATACTTGCCCAAGATGCCACACAATGAGATGAAACTCAAAACGACATGGTTACCAGAGAACCACACTTGAGCATGTATGTCATGTCTACACATAGGGCGAGATTACATTATCTACTGTGTTCTTCCTATTTTAAGACAATGTGTTTTGAATAAGATGTGACAGCCTTTTCTAGCATGTTACTTAACCTCATACAGGCATACTCATTGTCTTTCTCCAGAAGTACGTCAAAGGTAAATATCAAATATAAATGAAGTCCAATCTTTTCTGATGTTAATTTCCTTTGGCCCTTAACAGAGATATATCCATGTGATATAAAAGAACAACCCCTGGTAACACACACACACATATATATATATATATATATAATGTATGCATATGCATATTCATAGCTGAGCTGTGAAGGCGCATGGCTCTGTGATTAGAGCGTCGAGCTTACAATCGTGAGGTTGTGAGTTTGAATCCCGGACCGGGCTATGTGTTGTGTTCTTGAGCAAGACACTTTATTTCACATTGCTCCAGTTCACTCATCTGTAGAAATGAGTTGTAGCATCACTGGTGCCAAGCTGTATCGGCCTTTGCCTTTCCCTTGGATAACATCGGTGGCGTGGGGAGGGGAGGCTCATATGCATGGGTGACTGCTGGTCTTCCATAAAACAACCTTGCCCGGACTTGTGCTTGGAAGAGTAACATTCTAGGTGCAATCCCATGGTCAGTCATGACCAAAGGGGGTCCCAGCAGCTGCGCTGTATGGTAAGACGTTCACTTCCCAACTGTATGGTTCCGGGTTCAGTCTTACTGCAAGGCTCCTTGGACAAGTGTTTTCTATGATAGTCTCAGACTGACCAAAACCTAGTGAGTGGATTTGGTAGACAGAAACTGAAAGAAGCCTGTTGTGTGTGTATGTGTTTGTGTGTCTTCTTCTTTTCACATTGCATGAAAGCAGTAAACGAGTGTCACTGTCCAACAAGCAGAGTCGTTCATTTCCCTTATTCGCCAAGAACATGTCTGGCCATGAAGAAATATTACCATGCTTAGAAAAAAAGTGAGGATTGGTGTAAGGAAGAGCATCCAGCCATAAATGTGCCTCAAATAAACTCAGTCTGATCCATGCAAGCATGGAAAAGTGGATGCTAAATGATTATGATGATTAGGTGCCATACAACAGGCACGTAAAAGCACCCATTACATTCTTGGAGTGGTTAGACTTAGGAAGGGCATCCAGCCATAGAAACCATGCCAAATCAGACTGGAGTCTCTTGCAGAACCTCAGCTTACCATTCCTGGTCAACCTGCAACCCATGCCAGCATAGACAACAGACGTTAAACGATGATGAAGATATAAAAAACATTCACACTCGCCCACTTTTATTCTGAAAGAAACAGACAGTTTCATTAACCATTTAATTAATATTTTTTATTTATCAAACAATGAGAACAAAAAGGTGACAATAATTTTTCAGTCCTCTTGTACTTAGTCACTCAAAGGAACTCTGTGGTTTTCTTGTCTGCCATAGAAGCAAAGTCTACAGACTTGGAGAAATCTTTAAATGACACCACCAAAATCAAAATGTTCGTTAACAGGTGATTATAGTGACCATGATGATTTAATAGGGTCGATTCCATTGTCTTCAAGTGACAGACAGAACATCACACAACTCAGAATGGTTAAATTTCCTGCAAATGAAAATTGAAGAATGTTTTCAGCATTTCAAAGATTATTTCATAATATCACACATGAAAGAATTATATTTCAAAATTTCATACATGTCCAGTCATGTGGAAACAAGTAGGGGCTGGCGAGAGGAAGGACATCTGCCCATAAAAAAATCTACTTCAATAAACTTCTAACTCATGCAAGGAAGGAAAAGTGGACGTAAAACAGTGATGATGATGATGATGATGATACTTAGAAGCAATATATTCTAAAAAAAAAAATACTATAAAAATTTCAAAAAAAAAAAACTTTTTTATTTGTTTCAGTAACTGCACTTGGCCATTCTGGGGCAACACCTTGAAGGGTTTTAGTCAAACAAATCAATCGCAATACTTATTTTTTAAAAATCTGGTACTTATTCTATCTGTCTCTTTTGCTGAACCGCTAAGTCACGGTGACATAAATACACCGACAGAAGTGTTAAGCAGTGGGGTGATAAATGCATACACACACACACAAACATACATATGGCAGGTTCCTTTCTGTTTCTATCTACTAAACTCACTCACAAAGCTTTGGTTAGCCCAGGGCTATAAAAGAAGACACTTGTTCGTGGTGCCACACAGTGGAACTGAACTTGAAACCATGTGGTTGCAAAACAAACTCCTTAACTGCACAGCCATTATAAAATTCTGTACATGTGGTAAGAAGCTCGCTTCCCAAGCACATGGTTCTTGTGAGTGGATTTGGTAGAGGGAAACTGCTGAAAGAAGCCCATCATGTATGCGCGTGTGTGTGTATATATATATATATATATATATATATATATACACACACAAATATTAAATGGTACTTATTTTATTGACTCCAAAACCATGAAAGGCAAAGTTACCCTTGGCAGAATTTGAACTCAGAATTTAAAGACAGACGAAATGCCGCTAAGCATTTCACCCAGCATGCTAACGATTCTTATTTGTTTTATTTTTTTTTATTGCCCACAAGGGGCTAAACACAGAAGGGACAAACAAGGACAGGCAAAGGGATTAAGTCGATTACATCGACCCCAGTGCGTAACTGGTACTTAATTTATCGACCCCGAAAGGATGAAAGGCAAAGTCAACCTCGGCGGAATTTGAACTCAGAACGTAACGGCAAACGAAATACCGCTAAGCATTTCGGCCGGCACGCTAACGATTCTACCAGCTCACCACCCTTGATAATGATGATGATGGTCATTATCACCATCATCCTCTTCTTCTTCTTCTTCCTCTCCTCCTCCTTTATGCCTGTTTTCCACACTTGCATGCGATGGGCAGTTCTTCTCCACTACAGCATCTTGCAACTTATTGTGGATTCTTTGTCAATGTTTTTGTGAGGGTCAGCCTCCTAATATTAGTTCCCTCACCTTAATCATCTTCCTATGTCTTCCTCTTCCACAAATTCTTCCCATTTGGATCACCTGACACCTTTTTTTTATTACCCAGTCATCATCATCATCTCTATACATTACATACCTGAACCAGCACAGAACCACAATAAGTTGTATCATCATCACTTTAATGTCCACTTTTCAGTGCTTGCATGGGTCAGAGTTCATTGAGGCAGATTTTGTATGGACGGATGCTGTTCCTGTCACCAACCCTCATCTGTTTCCAGCCAAAGTAATATTTCCCCATGACCAGACAGGTTTTCACAAAATAACAGAAATGAATGACATTCATTTATGACATTACACCACATCAAGTCAAGGACGGACACATACACACCCACAAATGACAAGCTTCTTTCAGTTTCCATCTACCAAATCCACTCACAAGGCCTTGGTCAGACCAGGGCTATAATAGAAGATACTTGCCCAAGGTGTCATGCAATAGGGATGAACCCAGTACCCTATGATCAAGAAGCTAACTTCTTAACCACACAGCCATGCCTGTTCCCATGATAAAAATGGGTAATATATTATCAAGTATTGGCTATTCGTTATCATCCATCATTTCATAACAACAAGATGAAGAGAACAGTGTTAGTGTTTAACTTACTTGGCCACTTCAGCTCCACAGTTATCGATTATCACAGTTCTAGCTTCCTTGGTGATGATCAGGGCATACAGTAGGTTCAGGTAGGCACTGCTATAATCCACATGAACACTGATCTCTAGAGAAAAGAAAGTAAAACAAAATGGGTTTTTGAAGACAACAACAATATTACTAAAGATGAGAAGGATAGGAAGAAAATGAAGTCAAGAGGAAGCAGAGGAGGAAAAAATTACATTGAAAGAGAAACAAAGAAATAAAGGAGTGCTGCATTTTGTTGAAAGGAGGGACTCTTAATAATGAGAAAGTAAGGTCAAGTAGGAGTGTGCAAAACTTTCTAAGCAACACAGCAAATTTATAAAAGTGAGTGGAGGAGCGCTTCCCAGCAATAATATATCCTTGCTTTTTATAATAGCATATGCTTTCAATAGTCCTTCGTTTGGGTTAGCTCAGTTTTGTATAATTTCTTTTAATTCCAGTGCAGTTTCTTACCATCATCATCATTTAAGGTCTGTTTTCCATGCTGGGGACTGGCAAACCAGGAGGCTGCACCAGGCTCCAATCTGATCTGGCAATGTTTCTACAGCTGGATGCCCTTCCTAACGCCAACCACTCTGAGATTGTAGTGGGTGCTTTTTACATGCCACCAGCATGGGGGCTAGTCAGGCAGCACTGGTATTGGACACGTTTGGATAGTGGTTTTTACATGCTTATATATATATATATATATATATATAGGTTTGCAGTTGTTTACTCAATATGAGGAAATTGAACACCTACTGTGTATACCTTTATCTACCTCTGAAGAGATTCGACTTTCATATAATTTTTGATTTAATTAATTAATTTTCTGAGAGCCTGAATTGAAACTGCTGTAAGGGATGTTTGTCAATTCTTTAATTAATAAATAATAATTTATTAATTACCTTTCTATACTCTCATCTTATTATTATATATATATATACATATATATTTACAAACATGTGTATGTTGTCGTCGTCGTCGTTTAACGTCCGCTTTCCATGCTAGCATGGGTTGGACGATTTGACTGAGGACTGGTGAAACCAGATGGCTACACCAGGCTCCAATCTGATTTGGCAGAGTTTCTACAGCTGGATGCCCTTCCTAATGCCAACCACTCAGAGAGTGTAGTGGGTGCTTTTACGTGTCACCCGCACGAAGGCCAGTCAGGCGGTACTGGCAACGGCCACGCTCAAAATGGTGCATTTCATGTGCCACCCGCACAAAAAAAAAAAAAAAATACATATACAAAAACATACACACACATATATAGTGTAATAAACTCTCAAGAGAGTTGAACAGCAGAAGGTCTTCGGAGAAGAAACCCCATCAGGCAAGCATTTCAGTCCTTAACATCTTACACTCTAAAGGGGCTGGATGCTTTGAGGTCGTGACTCCTGGGCACCCTTCAGCAGACACTTTTAACCTCTTGGATATCAGAGATTTGTACATTTAAACAGCCTGGAGATTTCGTCCAGTCATAACTCGTTTCTGTTGACTCAGCTTTCAAACTTACACTCAAATAAAAAGTAACGTTGGTTATCATGGAAGTGGTGAAATATCAATACTACCACAATGACTCACTCAGAGTAACTCGTGGGGCTACCAGCTCAGAGGAGCATGGTTAGACCACTTGAAGAAAGAACTGTGTTAGGACTGAATGTTTTAATATGTATTAGAAAACTTTGAGAAACATTGCTTTTAATAAAATATCCAGATGAAACAAAACACTTTTTGTAGGACTCATTATTTTCATACACACACACACACACACACATTGCATCAAATGAAATGAATGAAGGATACTTACTCTGGACATCAACAAGTAGTTTTAACAATCGAGGGATCCAGCCAGTTTGTAATAACACTGTAGTGGTCAGCTGTGGGTGATTCTGGATACATTTGGTCAGCACTGGAAGAGATGGATAGAAATTTTATCTGAAGCAACAGAGCAAAGGAGTCGAATCAAGACATACAGAAGAATTAGTTATTTTACCACCACCATCATCGTTTAACGTCCATCTTCCAATGCTGGCATGGGTTGGACAGGTTGACAGGAGCTGACCAGGCAGGAGCCTGCACCAGACTTCTGTGTCCATTTTGGCATGGCTTTTTTTGGGGGGGAGCTGGATGCCCTTCCAAATACTAACCACTTTACAGTGAGGACTGGATGCTTTTTCATGGTACCAACATTGGCAGGGTCACCAAGTAACTAGCAAGACAAAGATCCTTTTGAGAGGAGAGGGGGGGGGGGGGGTTGGAGGAGGTGATCTGTCAGATGAAAAAAAGTTCGAGAGAGACAGAGAGGCAGAAACAGGTGTCTTGCTATAAAGGAGGAACATGGTTACCCAGTGAGAGAGAGAGAGAGAATGTGGACAGAAACAGATGTGCTATTGTAAAGGAGATACATGGCCATCCAGTCTGAGGGTAGACAAAACAAACAGCAGCAAGGACTCAGAAAACACAGAACAATTCTCAAAAGGAAGTCATGATTACCTTTCATAGTTGACAGCCAATAACCTGACACAGAATCCCAATGAACCTGGTATTCTTCGTTGATGACCAGCACTTTTTCTTTCCGGTTCCGCTGAGAGTCTAAAAGGTGGGCCCTACTTAGGAACGTTATTGTTGACTTTAATAACGTCTTCTGTTTCACTTCTTCCACTTCTACAAAACAAAAGAAACATTTTTCCAAGAAGAAAATATCTATCATTGGAATACTCAGCCATTTATATGTTAATTCAATGAGTGGGTCATTCGGTTGATCAAACAAATGAATATTTCATCATTTAACATTCATTGTCCATGCTGGCATGGGTTGGACGGTTTTGACTAGAACTGGCAAGCTGCACCAGACTCCAATCTGATTCGGCAGGGTTTCTACGGCTGGATGCCCTTCTTAATGCCAACCACTTTAAAGAGTGCGCTGGGTGCTTTTACATGGCACCCCACAAGCACGTCTATGTGACACTGCACTGGTGCTTTTACATGGTACCACACAGGTGCCTTTATGTGACGTCACACAGGCACTTTTACATGACACTACACGGGTGCTTTTGTGTGGCACTGCATGGGCGCTTTTACGGCGCACCATCACAAGTGCTTTTCACCACCAGAGGGATCAGTCTTAACACTTCTGCTGCAGAGTACGGGTCTTCTTGAGTACAGCAAGGTGTGAGGTATCTCGGTCCTGTGCCATCTCACCTGATAAGTTTAGCATCCTTCGTCAAAAAATTCTGACCAAGACCAATTTCTTTATTTTTATTTTGTTACACATGGACTTGGACAATAGTTAAAATGACTGGAGCATTTAGAGCATTTAGATAAGTAGATGGCTTACCTCTTGTTATATGATGTGAATTGAATAGTGTTAGGCCAAGAAGGGACATCACAGCAACTACATTGAGACATTCACTTTTGAAAACTGAAACATGAAGGAATAACAATTAAAATAGATAAACACAAACACACTTTTTTTTTTTTTTTTCGTGCGGGTGGCACATGAAATGCACCATTTTGAGCATGGCCGTTGCCAGTACCGCCTGACTGGCCTTCGTGCGGGTGACACGTAAAAGCACCCACTACACTCTCTGAGTGGTTGGCGTTAGGAAGGGCATCCAGCTGTAGAAACCCTGCCAAATCAGATTGGAGCCTGGTGTAGCCATCTGGTTTCACCAGTCCTCAGTCAAATCGTCCAAAACGATGATGATGATGATGATGATCTTAAGATTACAATGATGTGATTGTATATTTTAGAATGGCATTGTAGGGTAGGTGTGAGAGATCAAATCAGGCCAGTTTGAACATAAAAGAAGTGGAATATATGGGGCTGGATATAACCAGTTTAAATGCTAATAGGTTAAAACCCATGGGAAGCTTAACTTTGCATATAAGACTTGAGGTGATTTTGCGTGAAATTTTTAAGGGTAAAAAAGGGCACCTTACATACCATCAAAGATGGTGATTAATATTTCATTTTCTCTCAAAACTATAACAAGAATGACAAGAAATTTGCTGAATACTTACCAATTTGGTGAAGAACTTCTGAGATTCTGTTGAATAAACTAACATATATAGAGTCTGAGTCAATAAAACATGTATCTGTCTCGGTGAGTTGAAGCAAAAGGTCACAGAGGGTCTCCACACACAGCTGGAAATAACAACAATAATATTGGGATATTTAGAAGTCTTAACTGTTAGGAACATCTGGATCTATTTATTCTTCATCTTCGTCTTCCTCGTCATACTTTTCCATACTTACATGTGCTGTATGGAATTTGCTTAAGTGGATTTTCTATGACTGGATACCCTTCCTGCCATCAACCCTCACACATTTCCAAGTACAGTAATATTTCTCAATGGTTAGACATGCTTACATGGTAAAATTGAAAATGAAGGACATGGCTCCCAGTGTCATATAATGGCACATAAAAGGCATCCATTGCACTCTTGGAGTGGTTGGCATTAGGAAGGGCATCCAGCTGTAGAAAAACTGCTAAATCAGATTTGAACCTGATGTAGCTCCCCAGCTTACCAGTTCCAGTCAAACCATCTAACCCATGCCAGCATGGAAAGCAGACATTTGTCTACAGCTATTATGCAAAATCTAAGCAAGGAGACAGTAACACACACGCTTGTGCATGTACATGCACACATATATGCAATGGGCTTCTTTCAGTTTCTGTCTACCAAATCTACTCACAAGGTTTTGGTTGAAGAAGACACTTGGTCAATGTACGACAACGTGGGGCTGAACGCAACACCTGTGATACAAGCATTTCAAATTTGGAAGAACATCTACCAAAGATGATCCCAAATCTGGATGATCCTCCATAACAAGGGCCAATGATCCCACTGCGAAAGCAGATGCTGTGAGCCATGGAAAGTTTTGCCTGACAGTCATGACATTTGCAAAGAAGTAGGAAGCTGTAAAAGTTCATAACACAGGAAATTTTAAAGAAAAACTGAACATGCATCATGGGACCACAGAGTTTGTGTCCTGTCTCCTGAGAGATTATTTATATTCTTTAATTTATTTCAATCATTGGACAACAGCCATGCTGGAGTACCACCTTGGAGGGTTTTAGTCAAATAGATTAAGCCAAGGTCAATCTTGCCATTCACCTCTGAGGTCATTTTAGTGAAGGAAATTAGCCCCAGAGGTTAATCTTGTCTTTCAGACCTCTGAGGTCGACGAAATAAAGTACTAGCCAAATATTGGTGTTGATGTTAAGGACTTGCTCCCTCCCCTCAAAACTTCTGGCCTTGTGCAAAATTAAAAGCTACAATCACGAATACAAGTGGCCTAAATGGGGTCCCTTCAAAGGACCTCTGGAGTAATATTATTCAGCAGGGTGAGTCTCTCTAGGTTGAGCTGCTACTTTTCCACATTGAAAGGTCACAGCTCCGGTACTATTGACATGTGATTAGAATGTCACAGGTAAGAATTACATGATGAATTCTTCAAGCTGAGCCAACTGACCGGAGACCGAAGAGTAGACCAAGAATGAGATGATTGGATAATATCTATGGTCTAAGTCGGTCAAGTTTGGGAATCCAACCACAAAGTATAATGATAGTTGCTTCTGATGGGACCCCATGGAGGAGGTGTCTTAGGACTCGCTCATGACCCTCCCAGGAACAGTGAGTGGAAAAGAGGGAGGGATATTATTATTCAAAAATAACATTGACAAAAAGAACTTACCAGGATGTTAGCGTCTGTCTCAGGAAACTGACTGAGAGCATGTAACAAATATTGACCGACTGGGACGTAGGCCTCATGTTGTAGTAGCTGTTCCCTGCCCTTGGTGTCGGAGGCAAGCTGACAGAACCCTTCAAACAAAGGGGACAAAACACCTGAACAGCTGACCACAGGGTTCTCGACCTCAGCCGTACAAAGGAGGTTTTTACTGAAAATAGAACGGAATAAGATGTTTCCTGATGACCTTTCACCTTCTCAGATTTTTACTTCTTTACATTTTTATGTTTCATCTTTTACTTGCTTCAGTCATTGGACTGCGACCATGCTGGAGTACTACCTTGAAGAGCTTAGTCAAACAAATCAACCCCAGCACCTCTATATATGTCATAAATTGTGGTACTTATTCTATCAATATCTTTTTCTTGAACTGCTAAGTTAGAGACATAAACAAACCAACAGTGACAGTAGGAGGACAAACACAAACGCATACACATGATAGGCTTCAACACAGTTTCCATCAACCAAATTCACTCACAAGGTATTGGTCATCCCAGGGCTGTAGTAGAAGACACTTGGCCAAGCTACCATTCAGGGGGACTGAACTCGAAACCACATGCTTGCAAAGAGAGTTTCTTAACCACACAGCAACCGATTTCTTAAAGAGATAATGATGATTCTTAGAGGCTGGTCAGTTCTCATTGAGCAGATCTATGATTACAGACTTTCCAACTATAACCATCCCTCCAGCCCTTTTTATCAGACATTCTATATTTACTACTGCATTATCTAATGTATCCAGCCAATCTTTTTCTTAAAGGGGCATTTGATTGCAATTTCTAGCAAACTAATTCTCTCATTGCCTCATTTTGTTGTTATTCATCCCTAGGTCAATCCTATCCATGCACACCTATCACTACAGATGTTCCAAATTTGACCACCCAGTCTTTTTAGAAGTATATCTAGATCTACATTTTTCTAATGTATCATCTGTCTCTGTATATATATATATTTTAGAAACTCTGCCAAATCAGATTGGAGCCTGGTGTAGCCATCTGGATCACCAGTCTTCAGTCAAATCGTCCAACCCATGCTAGCATGGAAAGCGGACGTTAAACGATGATGATGATATATATATATATTGAACCATGTGGTTGGTAAGCAAGCTACTTACCACACAGCCACTCCTGTGCCTATATGTATATATTTATTAATATTTAGTAGAAGCAAAGAGTGACTCATGGTCTGAGAGTTTCATGTGTTGACACTTATCACTACACAACACACACGCTTTTTTTTCGGTTAACATCAACCAAAACCACTCAGAGTCTACACAGGACTAAAGATGATGTTTGCACAAGGTGCCATGCAGTGGAACTGAACTCAAAACCAAGCAGCTGAGAAACAAACGTTTTAACCACACAGCTATAACTGCATCTCAAATGCTTTTCATCATCATCATCATCATCATCGTCGTTTAACGTCCGCTTTCCATGCTAGCATGGGTTGGACGATTTGACTGAGGACTGGTGAAACCGGATGGCAACACCAGTTCCCTTATTTAAAACAGTAGGATATGATTCAAGGGAGATTAGGCTGCTGTTTCCAGTAGGTCAAATTACAACAAAGAAACTCTATTGTTGGTTCAACAAAATGATATACAAATATTAGTGATATTCGATGAGGGCACCAAGGAAACAGCAGACAAAGATGCAATCATTCATGATGACAATGGTAAGAAATGAGAGCAACGATAAAATAGATTTTTACCTAAATGTCAGTAACATTGGCACCAGATCATGGATTTCATCACAGAGAGCTTCACTATCTTCTTTCATCCACACACCAACCAATCGGATGCAAGCTTGCAGCAGAGGGTCAGTAGCCTGCAATGTCAAATATATATATATATATATATACATATATACAAAGTCTGATCAAAAAGTATAGGAATTGGTACAATAACAAGAAAATTACAACACATATCAATTCAGCATTTACTCTCCTTTGAAGTAATCCCATTCTGCACCCATATTCTTTATCCAGCCATTGATGGAAGCATTCCTGGAATTCACCTATTTGGGACAGCAACCAGCTGCATCATTGCATTCTCTGGTATTTCTTCTGTCTTGAAATCTTATTCCTTTCAAGTGGGATTTGAATTTTGAATCTTAAAACGATGAGAATGATGATGACATGTAGTTTAGCCTTAATAAGCAGCATACACTGTTTGCTATATAAATCAAGCTCAATCTCAGTTTTCTGAACAATGGAAATTTGAACGTCCACAACAGAAGACAGAGAAATATAATCCAAGGGAGATAATGGTTTTCGTACATCATGCTGTGTCACAAACAGTAAATTTATTATAAATAACTACGTGAGAAAATTTCGAAGACAGCTGAGTTGACAGGATTCTAATTTATTTATTCCCAATCTTTGACTAAGGACTGGTGAAACCGGATGGCTGCACCAGGCTCCAATCTGATCTGGCAGAGTTTATACAGCTGGATGCCCTTCCTAACGCCAACCACTATGAAAGTGTAGTAGGTGCTTTTACATGCCACCAGCATGAGGGCCAGTGAGGCGGTACTGGCAACGGCCACACTCAAATGGTGTACTTTACGTGTCACCTACACAGGAGCCAGTCCAGCGGCACTGGCAACGACCTCGCTTGAATGTTTTTTCACGTGCCACCAGCACAAGTGCCAGTAAGGCGACACTGGTAACGATCACGCTCAAATGGTGCTTTTTACGTGCCACCGGCACAGAAGCCAGGCACCTGCTCTGGCAATGATCATGCTCAGATGGTGCTGTTAGCGCTCCACTGGCACAGGTGCCTGTCATCGAATTTGGTTTGATTTCGATTTCACTTATATATATATATATATATGTATATATATATATATATATGTATATGATATGTATATGTGTGTGTGTGTGTGTGTGTGTGTGTGTGTGTGTGTGTGTGTGTGTATGTATATGATCATTTATATACACACCTGGAATGACTGTAAAGATTTAGTTATCTCTTGCAGGAAAAGGATCACACACTTCAGTGTCTCTGTGAGGATGGAATAGAGTTGAATTATTTGGCTTGGGTCAAATGGTGGTCCTTCTTCACCGCTCACCAAAAATTTGATTGTGTTCTCAATAAGGCTGAAATAAGCTGACAACTGGTTTGATTTCTCACGAACCTAGAATAGTAATTAAGAAACATCATTAAACATACTTCAAAATATCATCATCATCAGTTTAACATCTTTTCCATGCTTGCATAGGTTGAGTTTATTGAGGCAGATTTTCTATGGCAGGATGCCTTTCCTGTCACCAACCTTACTTGTTTCCAAGCAGAGTAATATTTCTGCATGGCTAAACATGATTTTTCATGGAAGTTTGGAAACGAAGGACACTGCTTGCATGATGGTGACACTTGCTTACAACTATCATGCAACGAGTTGACCAACATACTGGTCAACTCATGCCAGCATGGAAACAGTAGATGCAAAGATGACGCTGAAGATGGTAATGGTGGTGATGGAGATGGTGGTGGTGGTGGTGGTGGTGGTGGTAGTGGTGGTGAAGATGGTGGTGGTGATGATGATAGTGGTGGTGGTGACGATAATTATAATCATGACAGGACACTCACTTCTTTCCAGATTTCATTTTTTCTTTTCCCTAATAGTAATAGTGGAGGCGCGATGGCCCAGTGGTTAGGGCAGCGGACTCACGGTCATAGGATCTCGGTTTCGATTCCCAGACCGGGCGTTGTGAGTGTTTATTGAGCGAAAACACCTAAAAGCTCCACAAGGCTCCGGCAGGGGATGGTGGTGAACCCTGCTGTACTCCTTCACCACAACTTTCTCTCACTCTTACTTCCTGTTTCTGTTGTGCCTGTAATTCAAGGGGTCAGCCTTGTCACACTGTGTCACGCTGAATCTCCCCGAGAACTACGTTAAGGGTACACGTGTCTGTGGAGTGCTCAGCCACTTGCACATTAATTTCACGAGCAGGCTGTTCCATTGATTGGATCAACTGGAACCCTTGACGTCGTAAGCGACGGAGTGCCAACAAATAGTAATAACAGTACTTTTGATTCTGGTGGCCCTGCCTGAAATGTCACAACCCATTTCTTCTCATGACACATAAATGTTATCTCTCTAGCACCCACATCCAACCCAAATATTCTTCCTGTTTTAAGTTCAAACAGGCCAGACCCAATCTCTCATGTCTTCTCTGCCAAAATTATTTTAAAAATAAACAATCATATCACCAAAATCTTGGAGCTACAAATAATGCAGGATTAATTCAAAACAATTTAAAGTAGAAAAGCACTCAGAGAGCGCAGACCTCCGCCAAGCAGCTCATTCCCACCCAAATACACGCATGCTGAAAATCGCCCAATTTCCCAAACCAACGCCAGCAAAAACATAACCTCCTTGGCGGAGTTAAAAAAAAAAAAAAACACAGCCATATGATTTTTTAAAAAAAACCTTTAAAAACGGGAATCATCTGAAGCAGTTATAATACATCAATGACAACAGTAAGCTAGTTTCACCATACAACTAAAAAGAAACAACAATTACCTAAAACTTGACTGATACACACACAACGCAAATAAAATTACTAATAGAGAAACGAAAATAAACTTTGGAAACAGCAACACCACCATAGGTTATGTGGAAACGATGAACGTGTTTTCAAGGGAGATAATCAAAGAACATAACAATAATTTATGTAAAGTAAATATAACAAATGAAAAATCCTTCAAGAATCCATAAAAATTCCCGGATCACTACCATATTTCATCATCTGTTCTTTGTATTGTTACCAACTTTTCCTGCAAGTTTCATCAAATAGCGTTCACAACTTTTTGAGTTATTTTGCAGAAAGACGGACAAACCAACGCCGATGAAAACATAACCTCCTTCCTCGGCGGAGGTAATAAATAATCATTACATTTGACAAAATCATTTGAATACTATAGGGTTATTATATCAAGCTCTAACATCCGCTTTGGCATGGTTTGTGGCTGGGTCCCCTTTCTAATGTCAATCACTTTGCAGAGTGTACTGGCTGCTTTTTACGTGGCACCGGCACTACTGAAGATATCAAGTAACTTGCCAAACAAGAACTCCTTGACTGAAACAGGTGTAGTATTGAGGGAGGTGGCTTTATGCTAGGCAACGAGGAGCTAAAGTAGGTTAGAGGGATAGGAATAGGTGTCTTGTTGCAGAGAGATATACAGTTACCCCAGATGGAAAAGAAAGAAAGTGATGGTGAGGATGTGTCAGAGGATACCCAGAGTTACAAGAAAGTGAATGAAGTAGCACAATGGTAAAGTAGCAGGACCCATGAATAGTAAACCTATTGGGTTATTTCTGAAAACTTGATCCATAAAACCTGAAAGCTTGGCCTGTATTGAGTCTGTATCAAAAGATGGTCGCTCCTCTGCTAATCATTGAAAAGTGAAGGAAATTGGAATATGGTTACTTAATGCATTTTATATACTTTATGCACAATTTTATTGACACAACCATTTCATCCCATTTCTCTTCACAACATTCAGCACTGGCTCTTATTTCCCATCTTCTCCATTCTACTCTATTCTCTCCATCCCCTTTTATTATCAGCTCCCTTGTCCTCATCACATTTTCTATCATCTTCCTCAGTTTTCACTCTTACTTTCCTTCCATTTCCCTCACTCCTCTCACCCTGTCACTCTCATCCTTCACTGGCCCCTGTGTCCCATCATTCTATATCGAAAAGAAACAGTCAAAATGTTAATTATATTTACCTGTCCCAAAGGAGAAAATGGAATGATCATTCCAACTTCCACTGAATTCAGGTTTATGGCTAAAAGAAATGGTTTTGCATCAGGGAGATTTGGAGGCAGCAAAAATTCTGGTCCTAAACTCTCAACAATCACAGAGATTAGCATTAATACCGATTCCCTTTGCTTCTGTTCTGAAAATATAGGGAAATAATTTAGTAACACTTACCAAAAAATATTTTTTAAAAACTGAGATACAAGTATATGATACTCGGGATGTACGGCTGTTATTTCTCGGATATCAAGCAACCACGGAGAGTCATATTTTCCAATCAATGATTAGAGTATGGCTTCAAGTTCAGTCCCACAAATTGGAACATTGGGTAAATGTTTTCTACTATAGCCCCAGGACAACAAAGCCTTTGTGTGAATTGGGTAGATGGAAACTAAAAGAAACCTTTATTTATATACTCTTTTATTTGTTTTAGCCATTTGACTGTGGCCATGCTGGAGCACCGCCTTTAGTCGAGCAAATTAATCCCAGGACTTATTCTTTGTAAGCCTAGTACTTATTCTATCGGTCTCTTTTACCGAATCGCTAAGTTACGGGGGATGTAAACACACCAGCATTGGTTGTCAAGCGATGTTGGGGGGACAAACAGACACACAAACACATACATATACATATATATACATACACGACGGGCTTCTTGCAGTTTCCATCTACCAAA
Organism: Octopus bimaculoides; assembly: GCF_046866305.1. Lineage (NCBI taxonomy): Eukaryota > Metazoa > Mollusca > Cephalopoda > Octopoda > Octopodidae > Octopus > Octopus bimaculoides. The sequence goes on along the minus strand of NC_142939.1, from coordinate 60,455,048 downwards.
TCCACTCACAAGGCTTTGGTCAGCCCAAGATAATAGTAGAAGATGCTTGCCCAAGGTATCCCACAGTGGGACTGAACCTGGAACCATGTGGTTGGGAAGTAAGCTTCTTCCCACACAGCCACACCTGTGCCTGTTTATCTGATCTACAGTATATATATATATATTTACACACACATATATGTGTGTGTGTGTGTGATGGACTTCTTTTCGTGTTTGTCGACCAGATCCACTCGCAAGGTTTTGGTCGGCCCAGAGCTATAGTAGCAAGACCCTTACCCAAATTGCAGTGCAATCAAACTGAACCGAAAACCACATATTTGGGAAAAAACAAGCTTCTTAACCACACATCCAGAAGCTAATAAATGATTGGACCACTGAGTAAATTTTGGTGTAAGGAAATGTATCTGATCATAGAACATTATCAGAAGACACGTCTGATTCAAGCTAGCATAGGCAAAAATGGATGTAAAAACTATGACAGAAATGATAGAGAGATACAAATCCTAGTACAACATCAACTTTCCAAACATTGATGGTTTGGAACCTCTTAATAATCTGCACCAATTTACAAACAGGAACTTCAAACTCCCATGGCCACCAGACTAATTGACTGAACAGCTCTGTTTAACAGTACCTTGTACAATACAGCATCAATAAACTTGTATCATTTATATTAGTGGTTCCTAAAGTGGGCGGTATTGCCCTCCTGGGGGCAGTGGAAAGTTCCAAGGGGATGTTGAAAACAAATGGGGTGATAATAAGGTAGTGATTTATGTAAAAACTGGGGTGATAAGGGAATAGTGATTTATGTAAAAACAACAAAATAATGGGTTCATTAGGTTAGGTTTTATTTGTGAAATACAGTTGCTTTGAATTGGCTGCAGAAAGAGATCTAAGTTTGTGATGGTTAATTGGGGTGGGGTCACTAGGAAAGTGGCCTGGGTGTCAAGGCAGGTGGCAGCCCGAAAAATTTTGGTAACCACTGATTTATATTAACGTACCTGTATTTCATTTGATTATTTATGTAAATTTAATATTTGTTTAATTTAGTGTGTGTTGACCAAAATGACCACCACTTGTTTGGAAAGTCTTGGAAACAAATCTTCTGTAAAATCAATGTTGTGGTTGTATAATAAGGAACGTCACATTTATGGTAAAAAATACTTTTAGCGTTAAAAGATTAAAAGTAGAGAAAATGGTTTACAAACCTAGACGTGACTTAATCAAATCCATAAATCCTTGGGGAATATTTTTCTGCCAACTGAAGTTACCTGCTGGAATTTGGTCCTAAACAACAATAACAATATATTCTTTTTTTGGAATGGTGAATCTCAAAGCAGATAAAGTTATAAACAACAGCATGTAATTATTAGAAGAATTAGGTTAAAAAACTCGTTTGGATAAAAAAGTTGTAGGCAGCCTATAGGATTTGAACCCACCTCCCACTGTAGACATGACAGATGTTCTACCATTAGACCAAAGCAATTTTTCAATTTTTTCTATTCTAGAAATTTTATTCTTACCAATGAAAATTGTATGTTGATGTCATAAGAAATTAATAAACTTCAAGAGAACATGAAATAGATCTTTTTTGGGGGACGGTGGATCTTGAAGCAAATAAAGCTATAAATGATAGCGTGTAAATATTGAGTTAAAAATCAGTTTTAGAGAGAAACAAAAATCAAAGGCTGCCAATGGGACTAGAACCTACATCTCCTTGTCTTGACATTGTGTGATAGCTATAAACAAGCAGCAGCGCCATACAAATAGTGTCCCTTGTTTCCCGTCATCCATGAAAACATGTCTGGTCATGAGGAAATACTGCCTGTCTTAGAAACAGGTGAGGATTGGTGACAGGAAGGGCATCCTGCTTCGTCTCAACAGATTCCATCCAACTCAGACATTAAATGATAAAAAAAAAGTGATGATGCCATCCTTGAATATGGGACACAACATGGTTGAATGATTAAGAAGTTTGCTTTGTAATCATAAGATCCCCAGTTCAATCTCCCTGTGTAGTAATGGTTTTAGAAATATTGAGAAGGAAAACCACAATCCGTAATACAAACCTTTGAGACACTGGTGAATACACTGGCAAGAATATCACAAAACTGGAATTTGTCAACTTCCTGCAAAAAAAAAAAAAAAATAATAATAATAATAATTTCATTTCATTGTTGTTCTAAAAATACACCACATCAAAGTTCTGAAGCTATGAGATATAATGCATAATTAATCCAAAACAATCTGAATAAAAAAAGTATTACATTTGACAGATTAATTTGATCACTCAAAGCTTAAGGCAGAGAAGAAATGGTGAATATCAGATATTCTCAATCACATGGCATCAGGCTAAGTCCTGCTCCATGGCACTTTGTTCAAGTGTCTTCTACTATAGTCCCAGGCTGATAAAAGTGTCGTGAGTAGATTCGGTAGATGGAAACTGAAACAAGACCATTATACCATTTAACAAACACTTCTCCGTGCTTATATGAACCAGACGGAGTTTATTGAGGCAGATTTTTCTTTTATGGCTGGATGCCCTTGCTGTCACCTGCCCTCATCTGTTTCTAAGCAAAATAATATTTCACCATAGCCAAGCTTATTCTTCGTGGAAGACTGGAAATAACATCACTTGTATGATGGTGATGCTCGTTTACAACCATCACATGATATCAAGACAAAGGTACACGCACACATACTTACATATATTTGCATTGACTTACTTTTGAGCGGGAGAAATTCTCTCCTAAATAACCCAGTAACTCTTGGAGACCTTTCATATTCTTTGTCCAAACTTCAGCACCATTTGTTGAGATAATCTGCTGGATTATAACCAAAGCTCGGTGGTTACCTGTACAAGGAAAGCAATAAAAAATGTTTTGAAATAAATTTTTAAGAACAAACCTATTAGAGCTATTAACCATAATCACTGATTCTTTTATTCTTTTATTTGTTTCAGCTATTTGACTGTGGTCATGCTGGGGCACTGCCTTGAGGGGTTTTAATTTTTAAGCCTAGTACTTATTCTTTTGGTCTCTTTTGGCAAATGCCAATGGGGGGGGGGGGGACAAACACACATACACAAACACACACATATATATGATGGGCTTCTTTCAGTTTCCATCTACCAAATCCACTCATAAGGCTTTGCTCAGCTCGAGGTTATAGTAGAGGACACTTCCTCAAGATGCCATGTAATGGGATTAAACTCAAAACCACGTTGTTGAGAAGCAAGCTTCTTCCCACACAGCTACAGCTAAGCCAATAAAATGTTGCCAGCAGGCAGCTACGGAAGTTGAACCTGTAGCCCTCACATACCAGCTGAGTACTCTACAATTAAGCTAAACAGCCCGCTCACATGTATGTGTATGCATCTATGTGTATGCCTCTCTATTTGTATGTATGTGCTGTTATGTGTATGTGTGTCTGTCTTTGTGTACATGTTTGTGTCTGTATGTCATATATCATCATCATCATTTAACATCCATGTTCCATGCATGGGTGGGACGGTACCATAAGAGCCAGCCAGGCCAAAGCCTGCACCAGACTTCTGTGATTGTTATGGCAGGATTTTTACAGCTAGATGTCCTTCCTAACATCAAGAGAGCAGACTTAGTGCTTTTATGTGGCACAAGCACAGGCAAGGTCAGTTTTGGCAAGGTCTTTACAGCTGGATGCCCTTCCAAACACCAACCACTCCAAGAGTGTGGACTGGATGCTTTTAAGTGGCACCTGTCCTGACAGGGTTACCAAGTACATGCAAGACAAAAACTTTTAAGAGGGGAGGAGGTGATGATGAAAAAGTTAAATGACTGAAACAAGAAAAGGATAAAATGATAAAAGATACACACAGATATACAGGTATATACACACACAAATATAGAAGCACATACGGAGAGAACACATATACACATACAGACATAGACTCATACCACAGAGAGATAGAGACAAATACACATACACTCAGAGACACATACACAGATATAGAGGCACACACAGATAAACACATACACAGGTACAAAGGCACATAAACAGAAACACATATCCACAGATCTATGAGGTGGTATCAAAGAGTTCCCGGACTAGTTATCTTTATTAAAAAAATAACTTATTTTAGCTAAGTTTTAACATCAACTCCTTCAAAATAGTCACCTTGAGCAACAATACACTGGTCCCAGCATTTCTGCCACTTTTAGAATCCAGGAAGACATCTTTTGTAAGTGAGTCGAGGACGTTCTGTAATTTGCACTTGATCTCAACAACAGTGTTAAGATGGTGAGCTTTGAGCTGCATTTTCATCTTGGGGAAGAGTTGGAAGTCTGCAGGTGTTAAATCTGGTGAATGGGTCAAGTGCAGAAGTGGTACTATGTTGGTTTTGGCAAGAAACTTATGAGTGAAGAGAGCCCGGTAACAGGGTGCATTGTCGTTGTGAAGAATCCAGACATTAGGATTGCCCGCACAGACCCATACAACAGACCAACAACATCAGTAACATCACTGATTGTCCTCTGACGATTCTCAAACACAAGCTGGTGAATTTTCTCCACATTTCCAGGGACGATGCTCATGGCAGATCTTCTAGACCATTCATCATTTTCCAGAGATGTTCTTCTGCCTTTGAAGCCTCCAAGCCACTCAAAACATTGCATGCAACCTATTGCCTTGTTGCTGTAAGTTTGCCGAAGCATGCTCAATGTCTCTGTAGCAGACTTCCCAAGTCTAACACAAAATTTCACGTTGGCTCTTTGTTCCAACTTCCTACCTATAACAAAATCACAGACTGCAGCATACATGTGATCACAAAAACACAAATTTCACATCTTGTGAAGTTAACACAGCAATGTCTCACATCACACTGCCTCACATGGATCGCTGCTAGCTCCCACTGCACACACAACCATGTGCTGCCATCTGTTGGCACGCTGCAGAACTAGTCTGGGAACTTTTTGATACCACCTTGTATATAAAAGTTGAAACTCTCACTACTGTACCGTATGTTGCATGTATGTAGCAGGTGCACAACTGAGACACAGATCTGGAGTCGATTAAAACCGTCCTTCCTTTGTCTGTCATACAAACAGCTGTTAAACAGTCGTAGCAACTGTCAATCATGGATTTGAACTCTCCTTCTGTCAGTTCGTTGTCATCCTGTGTTTGTTCGATACTGTGTGAAAGAAATTTATAACACAAAACTTTTCTACCATTACAATTACAATGGAATATATACAGAAATAGATATATAACACTATGGCCTTCATTGACATGGAGAAAGTATTTGACAGGATAGCATGTATAGAAATCTGGTGTATGTATGTGTGTGTATACACATACACACACACTCATATAAATATACCATAGATGGTGATAAACAGATGTGTGGTTCATGGTGGTGGGAAAGACATGGTGGTAGTGGTGGTAAACAGAAATATAGTAAGTTACTAGTGGTGGTGGTGGTAATGGTGGTGACAAAGTAGGGTTGTTGGAGGGAGGACTGCTTATCATCATCATAATTTAACATCGGTTTTCTATGCTTGCTGACATGGGCTGGACAATTTGACAAGAGCTGGCAAACCAGAGGGGTGCACCAAACCCTGAAGTCTGCTTTGGCATGGTTTCTATGGCTAGATGCTCTTCCTAATGCCAACAGAGTCTATAGGGTGTTTTTTCTTTAAGTGGCACCAGCATCAGTGAGGCCACCAAGTAACTTGCAAGACAAGGCCCTCCTCGACTGAGGTGGGGGTTGTAGTACTGAGGGACAGAAAGCAGAGTCTTGCATTAGAGGGGAAACTTGATTGCCTGAGGTAGAAAGAGAGAGATGTAAATGTGAAAGGGAAGTGGGGGGGGGTTCTCAGTAAGTGTACTGGGTACTGGAGAAGTTGAGTGAGCCAGTGGGGAGGATGAATGGGTGTGTGAGTAAAATAAAATATATCACTTACTTGAGACAAGAGACGAGGACATCTAAAATGAGTGGGACAGAGGTCAACATCCGAGGATCTTCCTTCTGGAATTAAAAGACAGAAATAGGGCAACAAAAGACATTCACGTAATTCCTGTATTAGTTCTTATCTTACATAGATAGATACAAGGGTTCAGAATTGTAAGAGTTCGGCTTCACCTTTCAGGGGTTGCAATTCCCCACAAACTTCTGACCTTTGTGCCTATGTCAGAAATTATTATTATTATTATTAAGTGGTGAACTGGGAGAATCAGTAGCATGTCGGACAAAACACTACTAAGCATTTTTTAGTTCAAATCCCGCCAAGGCTAAATTTACCTTTTGCCCTATCAAGGTCAATGAAATATGTACCAGTTAAGCACTGGGGGTTGATGCACTCGACTATCCACCCTCGCACAAAATATCGAGCCTTGTGCCTATAGTAGAAAGGATTAAAGGCAACAAGTTAGCATGCCAAGCATTTTCTCCATCTTTACATTCTGAGTTCAAATTCTGCTTAGGTCAACTTTGTCTTTCATCTTTTCAGGGTTGATAAAATAAGTTCCAGTTGAGCACAGGGGTTGATGCAATTAAACTTACTCCTTTCCCTGGAACTGCTGGCCTTGTGCCAAAATTTGAAACCATTATTATTATTATCATTATTATTATTATTACCATTATCATCTACAAATTTAGCATTGAGAATCTTTAAGATATAAAAGGGGTTTTCACTGAATGGTGAATAAAATTTACAATTATAGTCATGAAGTTTGCACTTTAAAATAAGAGCTATACCATTCTTCATGTCCTAAATATTAGGACAAAATATCAACAATACATAGATATACATACAGTACAACTTAGGGGGAAGAGGACAAAAAACCCCCCACATAATATAGTAACACTAACAGAGACTTACCACTTCTTGTAATCCAGAGAAACTGGAGAGAATGGTGAGAGACAAAGACTTATAGATGTAGTTATTGCATCCTTCAGGTACTTTAGCTGAAAATATAAACATCAGAGATGAGAGTAAACCTAGAATGAAATTATAAAATAATCATTGTTTTAACATCCACTTTTTCATGCTTGTATGGATCAGACAGAGTTTATTGAGACAGATTTTCTTTGGCTAGATGCCTTTCCTGTTGCCAACCCTCGACTGTTTCGAAACAAAGCAATGTTTTCCCATGGCCAGACATGTTCACATTTTAGCACAAGGCCTGCAGAATATTGGAAATGAACGAAACAGCTTGTATGACAGTGACAATCATTTTACAACTATCATGCAATGTCAGGACAAGGAGATACAAACAGACACTCACTCATCAAACACACACAGAGGCAAGCTTCTTTCGGTTTCCGTCTATCAGATTCACACACAAAGTTTTGATTGACCTAGGGCTATAGTAGAAAGCACTTGTCCAAAGTGTTATGACACAGTGAGACTGAACCCAGAACCATGTGTTTGGGAAGCAAACTTCTTACCACACAGCCAAATAGAGATCTATGTAACCCATGGAGTTGTAGGAATCTAATGAAACCTTCATATAAAGTATCTAGGGCAGTATCTTGGTGAAGTCTTCTGGCTTGCTAGCTCCTGTCAAACCGTCCAACCCATGCCAGAATGGAAAACAGATGCTAAACAACAGTGATGTGTCACACTATGAAAATCGAGATAACCACTGGCCCTACATCAGGCTTAACAGACATTTACACATGCATCATCATGGTTTTAACTACTATTTTTCTATGTTTGCATGGGTTAGACAAATGTTGGGGAGAGTTTTCTATCGCCAGTTGCCCTTTTTGTTCCCATCCACCACTTATTACCAAGTGAGGTAATAATTTCCTAATCTATCAAAGAACAAAGAGCCCAGTTATGCTTATATGAAGAACTGGAAACAAACGTGTTCAAAGCAAACCTTTTCTTTACAAAGTTTTCACATGTCAAGAAACCTAAACATGCTTCCATAGTGAGCTGCAAGCAAATAATACCATTTACAAGTGAGTGAAATGGATGTGCAGACAAGTGGTAAATATAAGTTCATGCAAACATGTATATCATCATCATCATTTAATGTCCAATTTTTTCTATGCTTGCACAGATTGCAGAGAATTTATTGAAGCAGATTTTCTATGGCTGGATGCCCTTCCTGTCACTAACCCTCAAATGTTTCCGAGCAAAGTAATGCTTCTCCATCGCCAGACAGAAGACAGGAAATACCTACCTACACACACACATATACAATAGGCTTCTTTTAGTTTCCATCTACCAGGTCCACTCACAAGGCTTTAGTCAGCCTGGAGCTTTAGTAGAAGACACTTGCTCAAGGTGCCTTGCAATGAGACTGAACACAAACTCACTTGGATGGGAAGAGAACTTCTTAACTACAAGCCATTTAATAATTAACAATTAACAGAGATGTTTGTGTGTTGTCTTACCTGTACGCAGCAGCCGAACAAGAAACTTGAATCCAATTGCATCAAAGAGTATTTTTTGCGCCTGCAAATTACATTTGTCAGCCTTGATCAGTTTGGTTACCTAAAATATAAAACAAAAGAATATAGAACTGAGAAGATATAATCCAAAGAGAACTCTTTGGTCTGACAGGCAACAAGGCAGCTTCTCTAGCACCGCTGCCACATTAAATGCATCCAGTACACCCTGTAATTGTTTGGTGTTAGAAAGGGAATCCAGCTGAAGAAATCTTGCCAAAATGTACAGGAAGACATGGTCCTTTAACCATACCAAGAAAAACAGGAACTTCAAATAAAGACTGGTTCAGATCATGACACAACCAGCTGTGCCACATACCATCATAACCCAAACACCTCCACCCATGTTCACCACTCCCTCTATTTCTCATCCCCCTCTACCTACCACTCTCACTTCACATCTTCACTAACCTACCTGCACACAATGTATCCGTCAAATCCCTTCCCCCACAACACAGCCTCCTAACACCCCCGCCTCTACTCGTGTCCACTCACTTCAGTCCCTCCCCTTTTGCACTGGTTTTATATATAAAGGCGCAGGCATGGCTGTATGGTAAGAAGCTTGCTTCCCAACCATGTGGTTCCAGGTTCAGTCCTACTGCATGGTACCTTGGGCAAGTGTCTTTCATTATAGCCTCAGAATGAGCCTTGTGAGTGGATTTGATAGATGGAAACTGAAAGAAGCTCATTGTATATATCTATATAGGTGTGTGTGTGTGTGTGTGTGTGTGTGCGCGCGCGCGTGCCAGGTTTGTCCCCCACTGCTGCTCGATAACTGGTGTTGGTTTGTTTATATTCCTGTAACTTAGTGGTTTAAAAAAGAGACGGGATAAGTACCAAGCTTAGCAAAAAATTAAGTACTGGGATCAATTCATTTGACTAAGATTTCTTCAAAGCAGTGCTCCAGCATAGCCACAGTCTAATGACTGAAACATTTGTCTCCCCTTACACACACTTCCTGTTTTGACACCACACTTCCTGCTTAACACAAACTTTTAACCCTTTTTTTAAACCTAACACAACTCTCAGCTCTCATGCATCCTTATTTTTCCAACCATTATATACATGAACTACCATTGAACTGCAAAAGCTCAAAGACAATATAATGTATTGGTATAGTTATTTTTTTATATATTATTTTTTTTTATATATTATTTTCTTCATTTTGTACTGCTTTGTAAAAACATTTTTATTCTCCTTCTTGAAAATTTGCTTCACAATGAAAGCCGGTTAGAAATCTTTATTAAAATATGCTTCCAATTTAGCATTCTGCCTTATTCTTCATTTTCCTATTATTTCTCCACGTGTGGTTAACACAACCCCACTATTTACTGACTTATATATATATATATATATATATATAAGCATATTGAAGTCTTTTACTCTTTTACTTGTTTCAGTCTTTTGACTGTGGCCATGCTGGAGCACCGCCTTTTAGTCGAGCAAATCGACCCCAGGACTTATTCTTTAGAAGCCTAGTACTTATTCTATCGATCTCTTTTGCCGAACCGCTAGGTTACGGGGACATAAACACACCAGCATCGGTTGTCAAGCGATGTTGGGGGGACAAACACACACATACAAACATACACACACACATACATATATATATACATATATACGACGGGCTTCTTTCAGTTTCCGTCTACCAAATCCACTCACAAGGCTTTGGTCGGCCCGAGGCTATAGTAGAAAACACTTGCCCAAGATGCCGCGCAGTGGGACTGAACCCGGGACCATGTGGTTGGTAAGCTAGCTACTTACCACACAGCCACTCCTACGCCTATATATATATATATATATATATATATATATATATATATATATATATATATATATATATATATATATATATATATATATATATATATATATATATATATATATATACACACACACACACATACCTATACAATTGTGCTGTCCCAACCTATATATATATATATATATATATATATATATATATATATAAGCATATTGAGATCTTGAGCGTGGGAACATGAAAACTTGAATGATTACTATGACGATGTTTTGTCCGCTAAAACATATTTTAACTGGTGAAAAAATACTGCGACACTTATTTTTTAGGTTCCTAGAATCACTAATAAAATAAATACGAAAATAGTATTGTAATAATAATGTCATCATATGAAATAATCATAGATTTACTCAAGTATTCTGTAACAAACGGCAGGAATCATCTACGAAATTTCACTCGTAAAGGTATCGCGAAGTGGCATCGAACTCGGAATTACAAAGTTGTTTGGCAAACTTAGAAACCGCAGATGATCCGAGACAACAAATTATGATACAAAATTAGTAACAAATAATCTTTTTTATATACAATCATTTAGTTTTTACTGTAAGGTTTCATTCGACTCGACTACATGTGCGCCGACACAATGTAAACAAGGGAATTTACACCAAATGAATGGATTACAATGCAACAAATACTTATACTATCTAGTATACGCGACAGACTTCACACAGGTATACTTCTAAGATTGTAAAATTTACCTGAATATTTTTATTTACTTCAATTCAATAAATTTAATCATAATTAGGAAAGATGAAAGCAGTATGACAAAAAGAAAGAAAAAAAAGAGCGAAGCTCGATATATAATGTACATAAAAGATGTCCCTACAAACCATCATTAGTGCAGCCAGCTTTTCGTTGTCGGTGCCAGCTTTTTTCAAAATACAAACACATTTCTCAAGTTGTTTTGTGAAATCTTGGTCAGAGAGACACGGGTCTTCCACTTCTTCCATTGTTAGCACCACTTTCACAACAAACAACAGGAAGAACACTTAGAGTTATCTCCCTCTATGCTCTGTCTGTACTATGGTCATTTCACATTCTCATAATAGAAACTAAATAGGCCTCAAATTGCATAGTGCAAGCGTGCACAATGCACTGAGACAATATTATTCTCAATATACAATATCTGTACATCACTTCAAAAACTCTCTACATATATATATATATATATATATATATATATATATATATATACTCTTTTCTCTTTTACTTGTTTCAGTCATTTGACTGTGGCCATGCTGGAGCACCGCCTTTTGTCGAGCAAATCGACCCCAGGACTTATTCTTTGGGTGCCTAGTACTTATTCTATCGGTCTCTTTTGCCGAACCGCTAAGTTACGGGGACGTGAACACACTAGAATCGGTTGTCAAGAGATGTTGGGGGGGGGGGGACAAACACAGGCACACAAACATATACACACACACACACACACACACACATACACATATATATATATATTTTTTTTTTTTTAATCCAGTTTCAGCTCATGAGCTGTGGCCATGCTGGGGCACTGCTTATGACACTATTTTCATCCATGTCCTTTAGCTGTTTTTTATACATTTATTTACTTTTTTTCTCTCTTTCCATCTTAAGTATGGGTTTATATATTATACTGTTTGTATTTGTGTCATGTTTTTCTTCTCTCGTCCTGTCGTTAGTCATCATATTGCATAGAGTGATGGAGGGTTGTTATTGTCCCATTCATGTTTTCTGTTTTCAGTCATGAAATGCATGAAATTTTGTTACAATATAAAGGACATAATGAAAATCAATATGCACAAGTCAAATTTTGCAACACCACTACATAACAGGAAAAATGACATTGCTTAAATGTCAGCCAGTTTTGGCTTCGCGTGTCCATGCTCTTTCCAAGCTGGAAACTACAGCCTAGAACACAACCCTCATCCTGAAAGATCTGTAGGACTTGACAAGAATGTCCTGCAAAACCTGGTGGAACAAAATCCCACTGTAACTATTGAAGAACTAGCAGAGAAGCTTAGATTTGGTCATTCAACCATTCATCAACACCTACATACCGTTGGAAAAGCCAACAAATTGGGTTAATGAGTTCCTCACAAACTTTCCAAGTCTAATCGCACACACAGAGTGAATGTGTGCTCTTCTTTGCTGTCACGTCTCACAAATGAAACCATTTTGGACAGAATAGTGACTGGTGATGAGAAATGGGTTCCCTATCAAAATGTCAAGCAATGAAGACAGTGGGTAGGGAAAGGAGAAACACTGGCACCCCAGGCTAAAGAAGGTCTTCACCCATGTAAGGTGTTGTTATCTGTTTGGTGGGATATGAAAGGTTTAGTCCACTTTGTACTTTTAAACCCAAACCAAAACGATAACAAAGGAGACCTACTGCAAGCAACTTGAGTGGCTTCGGTCAGTGATAGAAAAAAAATGAGCGTCTTTGGTTTCAAGACGAAAGGTGTTCTTCTGTCAGGATAATGCTCAGCCACATATAGCGAGGATGACATTCCAAAGGCTGGAGCAGTTCGAATGGGAAATAATGTCCCACCCACCATATTCACCAGACATTGCCCCATCTGATTATCATTTATTCTGCAGTCTTCAAAATCATCTGGATGGAAAAAATATGAATTCTGTAGACGAGGTCAGAACAGTACTGGAGGAGTATTTTTCATCACAGACAAGTGAATTTTGGAAGAGAGACCTTGTAAGTCTACCAGATAGATGGAAGAGCATTGTAGAAAATGAAGGAGAGTATATTTTAGATTAAAAAAGGAACTTTGTTTATCTTAATTTTGAAAAATTAAAGTATAAAAAAAAAACACTATTTATGGGATGACCCAATATATATGTATGTATGTATATATATATGTATGTGTATATATATATATATATATATATATATATATATACACACACACACACATATATATATATATATATATATATATATATATATATATATATATATATATATATATATATAATGGGTTTCCATACAGTTTCCACCTACCAAATTCACTCACAAAGCATTTGCCAGTCTGGTGAGTGGGATAGTAAAAGGAACTTGTCCAAAGTGCCATGCTAATCAAGCTTCTTAACCACATGGGCATGCCTACACCTAAAAATTAAATTCTAACAGAAGTTCCCCAATGAGGATTACAACCACTGGCTTACAAGACTAGTGCTTTAACCAGTGAACTATTAAATCTGCTACTTTAAATATTGATTTTTATACTAGAAATTATGATACTTATAAAAAGAGAGTTATTGTGCTGAGAACATGTTCTGACAAGAAATGACTTAAAGCAGTTAATCTTCACCACAAAACACGTATTAAGATTTTCCTCTCATAATGGCAATATTTTTTTCATTTGAAATTGGTTTTTAATTTGGTTTCAATTTCACAGTTCTGTCTATTTTATATGAAAAAGGTCAAAGAGTTCCACAAAGAAACTTTTATGCAACACACACAAAGTGAAATTCCTCCCTCCAACTAACAGACAGCCGTATTAAATTAACGTCAGTTTAAAATATGTGTTACCCCTACACTTCCACCACTACCACCACCATAACAATCAGTCTTAAATTAAGGTCACACTAAGATGTATTGTTAACCCTTGCAAGATAAAGTATGTGAATCTACATGTTGTGTAACCTGTAGGTAATAAAAACAAATTTGCACACACATACAAACACAAACACCACCACCACCACCATATATATATATATATATATATATATATATATATATATATATATATATATATATATATATATATATATATATATATATATATATATATACAAATAAAAGGGTAAAGGATTATTAATCTATTAATTTATTAATAAATTAATAATTAATAATTTTTACCAACCACTTTGGTATGTAAACACCGTTATCGGTAAAGAACTTATTTAAAAGTTCTTATAAATTTATAAACATAATTAAGGGATCAGCAACAGTTGCTTCACCACATACCGAAGTTCAGAAATAGCAGCTAAAGTGCTAAAACTCCAACAGATAGCAATACTTGTAACTCACAAAGGCAAAACAAGAAGAAAAAACAACGAAACTAACCAGTCTTAGTTATTGCTATCTGTTGGAGTTTTAGCACTTTAGCTGCTATTTCTGAACTTCGGTATGTGGTGAAGCAACTGTTGCTGATCCCTTAATTATGTTTATATATATATATATATATATATACATATATATATATATAGATATATAGATATAGATATGTATACACATATATATATATATGCATATATGTAAATATACATGTGCCTTTGTGTCTGTGTCATGTTTGTCTGCCACCACTGCTTGACACCCAACATTATAACTTAGCAGGTCAACAAAAATGACCAATAGAATAAATACTAGTTTTAAAACATAAATAAGTACCAGGGTCAATTTGTTCAGCTAAAATCCTTCAGCATGGCTGCAGTCCAACGACTGAAACAAAAGATACACGAATAACAGCTTGACTGTTTGGTCAAACATGTATGCATGCCCCCTTTGCAACACTTTGCCATTTGTCCGTATATTCCTGGGTCTTCCCAGGCAACCCGTTGAACAGAGTCTTAATCAGTCCCCATCTCCACAAGATACTTCTTCGTCTGTCATGACCATGTGGTATGTGGTTGACCAAGACAAGCCATCAGCCCAGCCAGATCCACAGTAAGTAGGGTTCAACTTAGAAAATTGAGCAACAGATAAAACCGTCTGAGCTGGCACTCCCAAATCATACAAGTAAGAAGATGCATCCCAGTTTCTGAACAGAGTTGTTGATCAGATACAAAATCTGACCAATGGTAACCCATAGTCCTGTGAAGCTCTGGACAGTGTCCAAGTCTCACAGCTACAGACTAGAACCACTTGTCTCGGAAATGAGATTCACAGCTGCATTAGTTGCAAGTCTGAAGTCCTAAACAGACTTGTATGAGTTGTGGACACATTGGACAAGAGCGTTTGGCACTGCTAATATCTGAGCAGGAGAACAAAGGTTCAAGTCTTTAAGTCTCCAGTCCACCCTGTCCTGCTCTGTAGTGGTTATACTTGAATTTAACTGTGATGATAAAAATAAATGAATAAAAACAGAACAAGACTACAACAAATAACAAATTGCAAATAAACAAAGTTTGGGCTTAGGACACAACAGAGGAACTAAACCCCTTTATTTTATTCAAAAATAATATTGCATCAATATTACACCAATGTCACAACAATATTTCATAAGTATTACATTATAAAAGCACAAATATTATATCAACATTATTTATTTCAGTTTTAAATCAACACATCAATATAACTTTAATATTCACAGCAATATTGTATCAATATTAGATCAATATCTTATCAATACAATATAAATACGACAGAAACATTCCTGGAGTTGTATTTGGTGCCATCAGTGAAGTGGCTTGGTGCCAGCCAGACAAGTGGACTAGGAAGGATTTCCTTCATTTGGTACCAGCTGAATAAAGAAAGCAGAATTATCATCGTTATTGTTATTATTTTAATTTATCATTATTATCATTATCACCATCATTATTATTAGTATTATAATTATGTAAGGCAGCGAGTGGGCAGAATTATTAGTATACCGGGCAAAATGCTTTATAGCATTTTGCCCGTCTTTACATTCTGAGTTTAAATTCCGCCAAGGTTGACTTTGCCTTTCATCTTTTCAGGGTTGATAAACTAAGTACCAGTTGCATACTGGGGTCGATGTAATCGACTAGTCTCCTTCCCCAAAATTTCAGACCTTGAGTCTATAATAGAAAGAATTATTACCTTCGCCTTAGCGAAGACGGAGGTATTGTTTTCAGTTGTGTTTGTTTGTTTGTCTGCTGCATGGATTCGGATGAAACTTTCAGGGATGTTTGGCCTTATGACTGGCACAAACTTAATTCGATTTTGGGATCAATCCAGTACCGGACAAGGATTCTGGATTATTTGTTATATTTACTTAACTTTACATGAAGTATTACGCTCTTACATTGACTTTCAAGTCTTTCTCTGATTATCTCCCTTGAAAGTATGCTCATGGTTTCCATGTAAGTTATGGGAGCGTTGCTGTTTCCAAAGTTTTGTTTTTGTTCCTCTATTATTAATTTTACTCACATCTCTATCTTAGTAGAAACTGATAAATAAAGGAATCAAACTACATAAACGACAGCAAAACCATTCAGGAATTAGATAACACCAGCATATTCAGTAACAATAATAAATCTAATTTATCCTCAACAATTTTTAGTTTCACCAATTTTGAATATATCGCTCCTGTTTAAAACCTCTTACCTACTAAACAATTGCATTTCTAGCTCTGCCTTGAAGGAAGCTTTACTTCTTGGACTCACATTTTTGTGCACAACAATGTTGTTAAACCTCTGTTAACAGCACTGTATACAGGTCCTTTCTGTTTTCTTTCATACACGGATAAATTTTTCTCTATAGACCTTAATGATCGTAAAGATACTATATCAATGGATAGACTAAAAAAGGCCTTCATAGAGAAAAACTGCCCCTGTTCCCAATGCAGACGACCCACACAGCAATACAAACACGGCCCACACACCCACTTTCTCATTCCATGACTACCATTGGGATCGATCAGGTACCAGACAAGGATTCTGGATTATTTTTCCTGTTTGCTTACTTAATTCTTGAGAGCCTGGCACCAGTGACGCCACAACTCATTTCTACAGCTGTGTGAACTGGAGCAACGTGAAATAAAGTGTCTTGCTCAAGAACAGAACACAACACACAGCCCAGGAATCAAACTCACTACCTCATGATTAGAGCTCAACACTCTAACCACTAAGCCAAAGTAGAGGGATTGATGCAATCAACTAGCCCCTCCCCTCAAAATAGTTCCCTTATGACTAAATCAAAAACCTTTATTATTTTACATGCTGGTGCCATGTACAAAACGCCCATGTTGGTGGCACATAAGCACACCCGGTACACTCTGTAAAGTGGCTGGCATTAAGAAGGGCATCCAGCCATAGAAACCCAGTGAAACCAGACAACTGGAGCCTGGTACAGCTCTCCAGTTGGCCAGCTACTGTCAAACCAAACCATACAACCCATGCCAGTATGGAAAATGGATGCTAAATGATAATGAGGAGGAGGATTTATAAAAATAGACATGACATGGTTATTGTACACCTCTCTCTCTCTCTCTCTCTCTCTCTCTCTCTCTCTCTCTCTCTCTCTCTCTCTCTCTCTCTCTCTCTCTCTCTCCTTCTCTCTCTCTCTCTGGTGGCTTCTCATATCCTTCTTACATTTTGTTATATCCCTCTCTGACAATTGTCTCTCTAAAATTTTGTCATCTCTTCTCTCTTTCTCTCTCTCTATTTATTTTTGTTTATCTTTCTTTCTCAGGCTCTGTCTCCGTCTTTCTCTTTCTCTCTTACTCTCTCTCCCTCTGACACATCACACCATCTCTCTTTCTTCTTTCTCTCTCTCCTTCCCTCTCTCCCTCTCTCTCTCTCTCTCTCTTTACCACATCACCTTATCAACCAGTCATTTGACAACTAATCTTTGAACTAAATAACAATAGAAGAATTCTGTTTGGAAAATATTATCAATCACAGGCTTAAAAGAACCACAGTACCTCAGAATTACGGCGCTGCTTGGCAATGTCCCTTACTTCTGCATGATCTTCGTCTGTAAATTCTTCTTCATCCAAGACTGTGAGAGTCTTTAAGATGCTCAGAATTTCAACACGGTAGTCGCCATCCTGAGATATAGGATTTTCTGGATTCCGAAAATAAGCAAGTAAAATATTTTTGAGAAAAATATGTAGTAAGCAGTTTGCGTCTGAACCATATGATTCCAGTTTCAGCCCCACTGCATGACACCTTGAACAAGTGCCTTCTAATATAAACTTGGGTCAACCAAAGACTTGTGAACAGACATGGTAGACAGAAACTGAAAGAAGCCCATACATATATTACCTTTGAAACACGGAGTAGATGAAACAGGGACAACTGATGAAGGGGTATATTCTTTATGTTGCATGTCTCGTTTCTCTGTTTTTTTCGTTGTTCAAAAAAAGTTCATTTTCTATGTTTTTGCTTCTCATTGTGTTTAACGTTTTTTTGATGTCCTGTACCCATATATGCATGTATATATACATATATATGTAGGTATGTACATATATGTATGTATATATGCATATATTTATATATTTTTTATATTATATATATATATATATATATATGACCCTCAGCTTGCGAAGACCTATTGGGGCACGCGAAAGCGAAACCGTCAATGGTACCTGTGCCCAGCATTGCCTTCCTGGCACTTGTGCCGGATGGCACGTGTAAAGACATTCAAGTGAGATCGTTGCCAGTGCCGCCGAACTGGCTCCTGTGCAGGTGTCACATAAAATACACCATTTTGAGCGTGGCCATTGCCAGTACCGCCCGACTGGCCTTCGTGCAGGTGGCACATAAAAGCACCCACTACACTCTCGGAGTGGTTGGCGTTAGGAAGGGCATCCAGCTGTAGAAACTCTGCCAAATCAGATTGGAGCCTAGTGTAGCCATCTGGTTACACCACTCCTCAGTCAAATCATCCAACCCATGCTAGCATGGAAGGCGGACGTTAAACGATGATGATGATGATGATGATGGATAATACCAACAATATGAGTCTTCAAAGACAGTTGCTGCCATAAATTCTAAAATAAAATTTAGGATCTATGGAGGGTCAAAGTTGGGAACAAAAACATGACAATGGAGACATACAAGGAAACTGAACAAAACAAGCATGGAGGGTCGTTAGACCAGAACGAAACAAATATATATATATATATATATATATATATATATAAGAAATATAAATATTATTAAAAATAATATTACTAGCCAGCAAAAATAAAGCACCATAAAAGGGAGAATTATAAATATACAAAGCAGATGTACATGAAGTACGATCATTGCTAGAAATATCCTTCATTCCTCTAACGGTCTCCATAAAGGTAAGACAGAATTTTCCTATGTTCACAGCCCACAAACATCTCTGCCTGTAAACATTCAGTGAAGCTCTACGTAGCGCCAATAGCTTACTGGCTGCTATTTCTAGCAATGTTTGTACTTTGTGCACATCTGCTTTGTGTATATATAGATATATATATATATATAATTTATGTGCATATTAATATTATCTCGGTTGAAAAAACTTTGACAATGTAAATATGTTAATAGTTACCATGGGTAGCAAAAATCACACAAAAACTGGGATATCACACCCGTTTTATAGGTAGAAATACCAAGTTAAAGTGATGTATTTTGAGTAGATATGAATAAAAATAATAAATGGAGCAAAACGCATATAAACAATAGTTCCTTTAATTCCTACATATGTTTCAAAATATATGTGCACACTACTCCAAAGAAGTAAGAGCTGCTGGAATTCCACATATATTCATCGTCAGGGAACCAACATACAGCACCTCTTACTTTTTATATATATATATATATATATATATATATATATGAGAGTGTGTATTTATGTATGTATATGCGCGTATGTGCTTGTATTGGTTCCCTAACCATCTTTTGGCAACAGGTGTTGGTTTGTTAACGTCCCTGCAACTTGGTAGTTCAGCAGAAATAGACTAATAGACTAAGTACCAGGCTTATAAATAGGTACTGGTGAAAGGGGATTGATTTGTTTGGCTAAACCTATTGAAGGTCTTGGTTTGTGATGCAATAACAAGTGAGATATAGGGACTTACCATTCAACATCAAGGAGTTCAGTTGTGGCAAAGTAGACATTTGGCTCAGATCATAGTACTGGGCAATTTTATTCTCTCTGAATGGAAGAAGAGGGGGAGAATGGGGGGAATGAGAGAAAGAAGGAGAGAAAAGGAGAGTGAGAGAGAAAGAGAGAGGCAGAGGGGGAAATAGTAAGAGAGAGAGAGAGGCAAAGAGAGAAAGAGACAGACAGACAGGGAATGAAAGAGACAGATAGAGAGAAAGGGAGACAGAGAGAGAGAGAAAGAGACAGACAGACAGACAGACAGAGAACGAAAGAGACACAGAGACAGAGACAGAGAGAGAGAGAGAGAAAGGGAGACAGAGAGAGAGAGAAAAAGAGAGAGAAAGAGACAGAGAGAGAAAGAGACAGAGAGAGAAAAAGGGAGAGAAAGAGAGAGAGAGAGAAAGGGAAAGAGAGAGAGATTGAGACAGAAAGAGAAAGAAAGGAAGAGAGATGAAATAAATACTAATCATCAAAAGAAACATATTTATTACCTTAAAATAAAATTAAAACAAATTTCTCATTTGTGTATTTGTAAAAACATGTTATTATTTTTCTAAGTTAAGGCGGTGAGCTGGCAGAATCGTTAGCACACCGAGCAAAACGCTTAGCAGCATCTTCTTCATCTCCATGTTCTGAGTTCAAATCCCACTGAGGCCAACTTTGCCATTCATGCTTTTGGGGGGTCAATAAAATAAGTACCAGTTGCGTACTGGGGATCGATGTAATCAACTTAACCCCTTCTCCAAAAACAAAATTACTGGCCTTGCGCTAAAATTGAAAATCATTATTTTTTCTGGCAGAACTGTTAGCATGCTGGACGAAATGCTTACCAGATTTTGTCCATCTTTACATACTCGGTTCAAATCCCACTGAGATTCTTTGCTTTTTAGCCTTTCAGGGGCGATAAAATAAATACTAGTCAAGTACTTAGATCAATGTAGTTGCCTTACCCCTCCCCTCAAAAAATGGCTGACCCTGTCCCAATACTTGAGACTATTATTTTTCTATCTTATTCTTTTATCTCTTTTACTTGTGTCAGTCATTTGACTGCGGCCATGCTGGAGCACTGCCTTTAGTTGAGCAAATCGAAACCCTCATATGTATAAGGAAGAAGTCCCCCAATTTTTTTTTTGGGGGGGGGGGGCTTAATATTTGGAAAAAAAGGTTTTGTAAAAGATTATAATACTATCCATGTATAAGAAACTTTCGTATTTTTTTAACCTAATTTTTGGCAAAAAAATAGGATTCCATATACACATTGAAATACGATAATTGATTTAACCCTCCCCTCGAATTGCTAGCCTTGTGCTAAAATTTGAAACCAGTATTGATTAGGAAAATAAATCTTGATGTTTGCAAAATATTATTATTAATGTTAAACAAAACATTTATAATAAGATGACAGAGATAAAAATTAATTGCTAATGATGGAATATTTAAAAATATGAGGACAGGGAAAAATATCAAAAATGCTGGAACATTTAAAATTGTTGATGCGGAACATTTTATAAGAAACATCCAACTGACGTAATTTGATTCAACAAAATTACCCAACTTTCCCAACTTTAATTCCAAATAACATCAGATACTTTAATTTACGAGGTAAAGTAATTGGTTGATCCTAATCAAAATTCAGAGTTGCATCAATGCACCAAAATTGAAAGTAATCCAAGCAAAATTAAAGGGGGCTCATTTTGCAAATGAGACTGACTAGATCCCGTGGTTGTAGAGCAAGGTTCTTAATCACATAGTCATACTTATGCCTATGAAACATTTTTTGGGGAGGGGGAAGAGGTCAAAGGTCAAACTACTTAACCCATATCTAAATATAAATTATTGACCAGTCAAAAATCAAAATACAAGATTACCCCCATCCCCATCCACCCCCTCATCTTTGTTTGCATTCATTTATCTCCCATCTGAATATTTTAATCTTTACTCTTGTTAAAACTGTGACGGAAATACAGTAATAAAGGCGGTGCTCCAGCATGGCTGCAGTCAAATGACTGAAACAAGTAAAAGAGTAAAAGAGTAAAATTCACTTATGAGCTTTCACTTTACAAGTGTTCTCCAGGAACGGATTAACTCCTATATCTAATTCTTTATTGCCCACAAGGGGCTAAACATAGAGGGGACAAACAATGACAGACAAAGGGACTAAGTCGATTACATCGACCCCAGTGCGTAACTGGTACTTATTTAATCGACCCCGAAAGCATGAAAGGCAAAGTTGACGTCGGCGGAATTTTAACTCAGAATGTAGCGGCAGACGAAATAGCGCTAAGCATTTTGCCTGGCATACTAACGATTCCTATATTGAGACATTACTGTACATCAAGAATCTGAATTAATGTGTGGATGGGACTGAAGGGAAGACAGAGGTCAAAGGTTAAAGGTGAGAAGGAGGTCAAAGGTGTTTGGTATATCTGTGTCAGTCAGAACCCTGTGTATGTGTGCACATGTGCGTGTGTGTGTGTGTGGAAAATGTTGATATTTCATAGTTTAAAAGTTGTTGTTGGCACTCCGTCGCTTACGACGTCGAGGGTTCCAGTTGATCCGATCAACGGAACAGCCTGCTTGTGAAATTAACATGCAAGTGTACCCTTAACGTAGTTCTCGGGGATATTCAGGCACAACAGAAACAGGAAGTAAGAGTGAGAGACAGTTGTGGTGAAAGAGTACAGCAGGGTTCGCCACCATCCCCTGCCAGAGCCTCGTGGAGCTTTAGCTGTTTTCGCTCAATAAACACTCACAACGCCCAGTCTGGGAATCGAAACCGCGATCCTATGACCGCAAGTCCGCTGCCCTAACCACTAGGCCATTGCGCTTCCACAGTTTAAAAGTAAGAGAATATGAAAAGACTAAATAGTCCAACAGAAAACCTACTTCAGGTCAATGTAGTTCAGTTTCGTCATGTTGGAGTTAAAGCCATGAGTTTTCTCAATTAAATTGTTGTTGAGTTTCAGTTCTTCTAAATTAACCAGGTCCAGAACCCATTCAGTGCTTGTAATCTTATTTTGACCCTACAAATATAGACAACAAAGAAATGGATTAAGCATAAGTCATCTTTTAACATCAGTCTTTCACACTGACATGGGCTGGGCCTGGAGATAAAAGTTGGGAGATGAAAATACTGTAGGTGCCAGTAATTAAGATGCATATTCCCATAAAAAAAAACCCTACTTGCTTTTGAGGAAAAAACAAATTTAATGTTTCATCTTATATTCATACACTTGGTATTCCATCTGTAATACAGTCACATTAGATGCATGGCAATTTTTACACTTAAGAATATATAAAAAGCACATCTTATACAAGAATCTGAATTAATGTGTGGATAGGAGTGAAGGGAAGACAGAGGTCAAAGGTTAAAGGTGAGAAGCATGTAGCTTGAACCTTGTGGTATGCAACCAATTGAGGTACTTGGTGTTGAATTGATGTTATTCCTTTCTTCTCCTTTTCCTTCTTTTCTTCTTCTTTCTTCCACCATGTTTGTGTCATATGCGTAGTATTCCAATAAATATAAAAATCGTTGTTTGTATATTATATAATAAAGAAAATAACATCAGCATATATAGTAATAATACTTTTATTTATCGACCCAGAAAGAATGAAAGGCAAAGTCGACCTCGACGGAATTTGAACTCAGAACGTAAGGACGGACGAAATACCGCTAAGCATTTCGCCCAGTGTGCTAACGATTCTTTTCTACTCTAGGCAGAAGGCCCAAAATTTGGGGGGAGGGTGGTCAATCGATTAGACCGACCCCAGTACGCAATTGGTACTTAATTTATCGACCCTGAAAAGATGAAAGGCGGAGTCGACATCGGGCGGGATTTGAACTCAGAACGTAAAGACAGACGGAATACTTAACGATTCTGCCGGCTCGCCGCCTTCGTATGTATAGGAATAATGATAACATTTAAGCATCGTTAGCAACCATACTTGCACGAGTGTAAGTTTATTTCAGGATGCATTAAAATGTATAAGAAATTAAGAAAAGAGATGATGTAACATTTTCGTCACAACGGTTACAAGTACGAATTGAAACCACGTTGGCTCTATTGTATAAATCGATTTTTAAATTATTGTGCAAGAGGAGTTTTAATACAAGGGAGACGACTTGTGAAAAGCTAATCTCAAGGGAGACAACTTTATTGAACTGTTTGGAGGCATTTGAGAAGGGACTCGTTGATTTACATTGACCTCAGTACTCAACTGGTATTTATTTTATCAACCCCGAAAGGATTAGATGCAAAGAAGGCCTCGGCAGTATTTGAACTCAGAACGTAAAGCCGGAAGAAATGCCGCTAAAAATTTTGTCAGGTGTGTTAACGATTCTGCAATCTCTTTTACAACTATG
The DNA here is from genome assembly GCF_046866305.1 of Octopus bimaculoides. Classification (NCBI taxonomy): domain Eukaryota; kingdom Metazoa; phylum Mollusca; class Cephalopoda; order Octopoda; family Octopodidae; genus Octopus; species Octopus bimaculoides. Next base: position 60,430,672 of record NC_142939.1, on the reverse strand, counting down.
AAGTGATATCAAGACAAGGAGACAAAATAACACAAGCGCACCCCCCCCCCCCACACACACACATACACACACGACGGTCTTTCCGTTTTCGTCTACCAAATCCACCTCACAAGGCTTAGGTCAGTCCAGAGCTACTGTAGAAGATGCTTGCCCAAGTTGTCATGCAGTGGGACTGAACCCAGAACCATGTCCTTAGGAAACAAACTATTCACCAAATAACCACACCTGTATATATATATATATATATGTATATGTGTGTATATATACATATCTATATACCTATATCTATATATCTCTTTTACTCTTTTACCTGTTTCAGTCATTTGACTGCGGCCATGCTGGAGCACCGCCTTTAGTCGAGCAAATCGACCCCAGGACTTATTCTTTGGAAACCTAGTACTTATTCTATCGGTCTCTTTTGCCGAACCGCCAAGTTACGGGGATGTAAACACATCAGCAACGGTTGTCAAGCGATGTTGGGGGGACAAACACAGACACACAAACATATACACACACATACATACACACACACACACACATATATATATATATATATATATATATACACACTTTATTTAAAAGCAGCAGAAATATAACAAAAGAAACGTTCAGAGTAACGGTTTTTTTGTTATATTTCTGCTGCTTTTAAATAAAGCATATTACTCTACCTCTGGTATTTGAGTACTCTTTTTTCCACCTTGTTGCACATTTCATGTGCTTACTCCGGTATATATATATATATATATATATATATATATATATACACATATATATGATGGGCTTCTTTCAGTTTCCATCAACCAAATCCACTCATAAGGCTTTGGTCGGCCCAAGGTTATAGTAGAAGACACTTGCCCAAGGTGCCACGCAGTGGGACTGAACCCAGAACCATGTGGTTGGTAAGCAAGCGACTTACCACACAGCTACTCCTATATATATATATGTGTGTGTGTCGTGTGTGTGTGTACGTGTGTGTGTGTATAGATGTAATGTTTAATCGTCACTTCAATAAGGCTGTTCCATAGGAACTGACAATACTACCATTTTTAACCCCAGTAACGTCAGTTCCAATGGAGCAGCCATATTGAAGTGGCAATTAAACATTACTTCTCAGTATAGTTACTACTTTCATCTGTTATAGAAATTCTCGAACTAGCTACTTTGCTTCTATAACTTAGAGTGTACTTCTTTTTCGGATTTATGATTCACTGACGATATATCATCATCATCGTTTTATGTCTGCTTTCCATGCTAGCATGGGTTGGACGATTTGACTGAGGACTGGTGAACCAGATGGCTACACCAGGCTCCAATCTGATTTGGCAGAGTTTCTACAGCTGGATGCCCTTCCTAACGCCAACCACTCTGAGAGTGTAGTGGGTGCTTTTACGTGCCACCGGCACGAAGGCCAGTCAGGAGGTACTGGTAATGGCCATGCTCGAAATGGTGTATTTTACATGCCACCTGCACAGGAGCCAGTCCAGCAGCACTGGCAACAAACTCGCTCGAACGTCTTTTCACATGCCACTGGCACAAGTGCCAGGAGGGCGACGTTGGTAACGATCATGATCAAATGGTGCTATTTACATGCTCCCGGTACGGAAGCCAGAC
>NC_142939.1:60406561-60424061 GCF_046866305.1 Octopus bimaculoides | reverse complement strand
TATACCTGTGGAGCACTGGGATTGACATAATTGACTACTCCCTTCTGCCAAATTTCAGAGCTCATGACTGTAAAGAGATGCAAAAGCCTCAAAAACTACTCAGAAACCTCCATTTGTCTGATCGGTATCGACTGAAATTCCCTTACTATGTGAAATTACTGTGTTGTTGTTGTTGTTGGTGGTGGTGGTGGTGGTGGTGGTGGTGGTGGTCGCCGTCGTCGTCGTCGTCGTCGCCGTCGTCGCCGTCACCGTCATCGCCATCGTAATCATCGTCATCATCATTATTATTCCTCTTTACATTCTGAGTTCAAATTCTGCCGAGGTCGACTTTGCCTTTCATCCTTTTGAGGGGGTCAATGAAATAAGTACCAGTTGAGCACTGGGGTTGATGTAATCGACTAGCCCCCTCCTGCAAAATTTCAAGCATTGTACCTTTAGTAGAAATGATGATGATGACGATGACGATGATTATTATTATTATTATTATTATTATTATTATTATTATTATTATTATTATTAGAGTGGGTGACAGAATTGTTAGAGCACTGGGAAAAAAAATACCTTGTGGTACTTCTTCTAACCCTTCACATTCCGAGTTGAACTCTTGTTGATGTCAGCTTTGCCTTCCAACCTTGAAGAGTTCATAAACTAAAGTACCAGTCAAATACTGGGGCGTGGGGTGCCAAAGAGCAAAGATTAAGAAACTATGACTTACAAGATGCAGTATTTTCAGATTTGGTATATTGAACTCGTTAATGTTTTGAATTCTATTTCCTTCAATTTTGAGAGTGGTAAGATGATGGAATCCTGATCCATCGAATGGTGGCACTTCTTTGATTTTATTGTCTGTAATGAAGCCAAAAAGAAGAAAGGAAAAGTCAAAGAAAAGCAAAATTTTCAGATTGCTGTAACACAAGGCACTATAATAGCTCTCTGTCAATTACAACAGCAGTATTTTAGTTGAACAAATCGCACCCAATACTTATTCTTTATAAACCTAGTACTTATTCTATCAGTGTATTTTGCTGAACCAAGTTACAGGGACATAAACACCCCCAACATCAGTTGTCAAGCGATGGTGTGGGGACAAACAGACACAAAGACGCACACACACACACACACACACAATGGGCTTCTTTCAGTTTCCGTCTACCAAATCCACTGACAAGGTTTTGGTCGGCCCAAGGCTATAGTAGAAGACACTTGCCCAAGGTGCCATGCAATGTGACTGAACCCAGAACCATGTGGTTGGGAAGCGAGCTTCTTACCACACAGCCACACCGGTGCCCATGGCTACAGCTGCACCCATATATATATATATATATATTTATATATATATATAATATATATATATATATATATATATATATATATATATATATATATATATATATATATATATATATATACACACATGTATATAGACATATATATGATGCATACATTCATATCTATATATGCACGTGTGTTTGTGTGTGTGTGTAGGTGGATAGGTAGGCAGGTAGATAGGTGAGTAGGGCAGGTAGAATGATAAGTAAATAGAAATGTAGGCTAGTTAGGAAGGTACATAGCTAGAGTTATATATTGTTAGAGAGTTGAAAAATATTTCTGGCAAAATCAAGAGGAAAAAGAAAAGGAATAAAAAATATGCCAGTGAAACCAGAAATGGTAGGGGGCAGTTTTATTTGATTAATGGCGGAGTAATGAGTCATGGTTTATAATCAAATATGGTTATTCTTTATACATATGTGTTTTTATATAGTGAGAGAGGAAGAGAGAAAGGATGAGCACAAGGAGAGAAGGGGATATAATGTGAGGGAGAATGAGAGAGAGAATGAAAAACTGTGCAAGGGATAGAAAGACTGAGAGGGAGAGAGTGGGGGAGAAAAGGAACAGGATTAGAGGCAGAAAATATGGAGAGAGAGAGAGAGAGAGAGAGAGAGAGAGAGAGAGAGAGAGAGAGAGAGAGAGATGTAATATATATATATATATATATATAGAGAGAGAGAGAGAGAGAGACAGACAGACAGACAGACAGACAAACAGAGAGAGAGAGAGAGACAGACAGATAGACAGACAGAGAAAGACAGAGAGAGAGAGAGATATAGATAAAGACAGAGAGAGGGAGAAAGACACAGAGAGAGAAAGGAACAGGATTAAAGAAAGAAGATCTGATGGAGAGATAGAGAGAGAGAGAAGCAGAGAGAGAGACAGAGACAGAAATGAATAAGACAAAGAGAAAGAATGTATGTGAGGGAGCAAGATAAGGAGATTCTTTGTGAGAAAGGCTATACAATCATCATCATCATCATCATCATCTGCAGCAGCAGCAGTATTGTTTGAACATCCACTTTTCTATGCTGGCATGGGTTGGATGGAATTAGCTGAGGCAGATATTCTACAGTCGAATGCCCTTTCTGTTGCCAACCCTCACCTGTTTTCCAAGTAACGTGTATATCATTCCATGACCAGACATGTTTTCATGGAAGATTGGAAACAAAGGGTGCCACTTGCATGATAGTGACACTCGCTTACAATTACCACACAATATCAAGGCAAGGAAACAATAACACACACACACACACACACAGACACACACACACACACAAACACATATATATATATATATATATATGGTGGTGGTGGTGATGGTGGTGGTGGTGGTGGTGGTGGTGGTGCTGGTGCTGTGCTGGTAATGGCCGAATAATAATGAACCTTTATTAGTTACTTATATAGTCTGCATTTAATGTCAGAATATAAATTACGGAGACATTGCAGTTGAGGGAAAAAGAGGAATCACCGACTGTTTTCATAACAACGAAATGAAGAAACGGTTCAGCAGAAGGGAATAAGTTTCAGAATAAAAGAACAATAATAATAAAAAAAAAGAAAAAAAGCAAGAAGTAAAAAAACCCAGGAACAGGAGAAAAAAAAAGATATTGTCATTTAATACTTATGAAATGTTAATCATTTCCTCTCAAAAGATGATTCAAATATTTGAGTGACTCAAATTTCAAAAAATATTAAACCAACTCAACACTGCCTCGTTCTTGTTCTTGTTTTTTTTCTTCTTCTTCTTCTTCTTCGTTTTCTTCTCTTTCTTTCTCCTCCTCCTCTTCCTCCTTTTCTTCTTCCTCCTCCTCTTCTCCCATGAATATTAAAGATATAGTATATGTATGCATGCATGCATGCATGTATGTATGTATGGATGGATGTACTACGGATGGATGTATGCATGTATGCGTGTATGTATGCATGGATGTGTACACGTATGTACGTATGGGTGGATGGAGGGGGGCAGCCGGATGTGTGTGTGAGAGAGAGAGAAAGAAAGCGACAGAGAGATATTGAGAGGATGTGTGTGTGTGTGTGTGTGTGTGTGTGTAAAAGTGCATATATGCATGCATATGTAAGCGTGCATGTGTGTGTGTGAATGTGCATGTGTGTGTGTGTGTGTGTTTGTGTGTTTGTCTTATGTGTAATCTCTTTTATTTTCACTACATAAAATGTTCCCTCTGTCCCAATGTTCTTCTCTCAAATATCTTCCAGAATACAGAAATCTATCTTTGAATCACTGCTATTGTTATTCTGACACTGTTATTGTTCCCCACAAAAGGTTAGGTTCTTATGTTTTTTTTGCTGTTGTTTCGTTTTACTTTTTTTTTGTTTTCTATTTTGGTTTGCTGTTCTTTTTTTTTTCCTTTTTTTTTTTAATCTGAAGACAATCCTATAGCCCAACCCCTACCACACACACACACACACACACACACAAACACACACACACACAAACACACACACACTCACACACACACACATACATGCACACACATACCTCACTTCTGACTTTCTATAATGACACAAATAACAAATGTTGATAACCCTTGCCAAGAATAAAAACTACGAAATGTCATGAAAAAATGTGTGTGTGTGTGTGTGTTTATGTGCTTAAGTGTGTACATGTATGTGTTCTTTATCACACACACACACACATATATTTACAAAGTGCATTCCAGAAGTTTTGAGATTTTTTTTCAGGAGAATGAATTTCAAAAAAGTACAAAACTCTTGTCTCTTTCAATGCAAGAATCCTCTGGCACCAATGTGCTCCTTGAATGTGGCACGCCAAGCGTTCCATGAAGTTCCTACGGAAGTCCTCCAAAGTGATGGTGTCCAAAACCCTTGTCACAGTCCCCTTCAATTCCATCTCCTCCTTCGACTTGGAGAACAACTTTTTAGTTGTTACTCAAGCTGAAGGAGATGAATGAGGGTCAAAACTTCTTCTCCCTTTTCTTCTTCTTCTTCTTCTTCTTCTTCTTCTTCTTCTTCTCTTTCTTTCTTTCTCCTCCTCCTCTTCCTCCTTTTCCTCTTCCTCCTCCTCTTCTCCCATGAACATTAAAGATATAGTATATGTATGCATACATGTATGTATGTATGTATGTATGTATGTATGTGTGTGTACATGTATGTATGTATGGGTGGATGGAGGGGCAGTCAGATGAGGGAGAATGAGGGACAGTTTTGATGTCCATCTCTTTCAAGTAGTTGGCTACCGAGATGGAATTGTGGACTGGTGTATTGTTCTGGTGCAGGTGCCACTGACCCGAGTGGAAGAACTCTGACCTTTCACAATGAAATCTTTTTCTGAACTTCCACAAAACCTTCACAAAGTACTCTTTGTTGACCATCTGGCCAGAGGGTTCACAGTGGACATAGATGATGATAGCCTTGCTGTCACTTTGCCAGGCATCTTGTGCCAGCAGAAAACAGATGCTCAGCTCATACAAGTTTATCCATGACCAATCTGGAGCATTTCGTAAGTTTCTCTAGCATTTTTAACACAAAACTTTATTGCATAGCAAGCTTCCAAATGGTCTTACTGTCTCAACTGCATTCAGGAGTGGCTGTGTGGTAAGTAGCTTGCTTACCAAAAACATGGTTCCAGGTTCAGTTCCACTGCGTGGCACCTTGGGCAAGTATCTTCTACTATAGCCTCGGTATGACCAAAGCTTTGTGAGTGGATTTGGTAGATGGAAACTGAAAGAAGCCCATCACATATATATATATATATATATGTATATGTATATGTTTGTGTGTATGTGTTTGTCCCCACAACATTGCTTGACAACCGATGTTGATGTGTTTACATCCCCGTAAGTTAGCGGTTTGGCAAAAGTGATCGATAGAATAAACACCTCACTCCTGTTATTGAGGTAAACATCCAGGCATTGGGTACCTTATAAAATTGCTCTCTTCTCAACCAGGCATAATCTGCATTTCCTGCTGCTATTGAAGTACAGTTTGCATCTTTCTAGGATCTTACATTTATGCTGTACTCTGTGGCACTTTCTTTCAAAGCCCAGACATGCTTGGCTAGTGGTGGAGCGCACAGGTACAATAGAATGTACTTCTTTTCATGCGGGCAGCCACCGGCATGGCAGCCAGTCAGGCAGCACTGGCTCCAAACATGTTCAATGCCAGTGCACCTGATTGGCTCCCATGCTGGTGGCACGTAAAAAGCACCCACTATACTCTTGGAGTGGTTGGCATTATGAAGGGCATCCAGCTGTAGAAACCTTGCCAGATCAGACTGGACCCTGGTGCAGCCTATGGGCTTGCCAGTCCCCAGCCAAACCACCCAACCCATGCCAACATGGAAAACGGATGTTGAATGATGATGACGATGATGATGATGATGATGATGTATATGCACAATCAGGTGAGAAGATGATTTAAGACAAATGTTTGGAACAACGTAAAGGAGAATGGCAAGAGCGCAAGGGAAATGGAGCAAATGTTGTGGCCAGTGGAAGCAACTCAGCACCAGACAACCTGTCTAATCTAGGTGTTATATATATATATATATATATATATATATATATAATTATTACAAATTAAAAGGGTAAAGGATTATCAATTTATTAATTCATTAATAAATCAACAATTAATAATTAATAATTTTTACCAAGCCCATCGGTATGTAAGCACCATTATTGGTGGAGAACTTATTTAAAAGCTCATATATATTTATAAACATAATTAAGGGATCAGCAAATATTTGCTTCACCACATACCGAAGTTCAGAAATAGCAGCTAAAAAAGCTGAGACTCCCACAGATAGCATCACTTGTAACTCACAAAGGCAAAAACAAGAAGAAAAAACAATGAAAACTAACCATTCTGAAGATTAACCGTAGACACGTTTCCACTCATAAATTATATATATATATATATATATATATATATAAGGAGGATACAAGAGGCGGTCAAAAAAGCCAGCTTCTATATATGGCTGAAGCGGGAAGGCCAAATATGGCTTGAAAGTCATAACATGCCTAGGTGAGACAGGCTGACACAGAAGTGGCTTCGCGCCCTCCATTGTCAGTTAAAGTTTAGACAGTGTCACGTGACAACTTGCTGGGGAAGCCTGCTGGACCCTAGCAACAGGTATAAAAAGGGGAATTTGACATGACAATCAGTCGGACGCTGACACTCGTTGATGCTGCATCGAAGAGGCCAGGGAATAGAAGAAAGAAGACATGCACCCAACACCAGAGCTGAAGACACCTCCGAAAGGAGGGGCCCCACCACGTCAAAACGGTAGAGGAGTAGGGGCCGAAACCGGACGTGGTTCCTCCTGATGATGTCTTGAGCTAACTGGATCCTATAAAGGAGCTGTTGTGGCAGCAGACCACGAAACATGGTTGAAATTACATATATATATATTACTAATAATAAATGAGTATAAGCATATATACGTACAGGTATGTGCATACCTACGTCTACCTATATATGTAGGTGCATATCTGGGTACAGGACATTGCAAACAAAACGTAGGCAAAAAAATAATAATATAGATATATATATATATATATATATATATATATATACACATACATACACACACACACACAGATAGACAGATAGATAGACACACTCACACAATAAACAACATATAGTTTTCAAGGCATTGATCATCCCAAGGCATTGATCATCCCAGAGCTATAAGTAGAACACAGTTGCCCAAGGTGCTGTGCAGTGGGACTGAACCCCCAAACCATAGAGTTAGTTTTTATAGAGTTGTACAACTCCTCCACTGAGTCATCACAGAAGTAATACAACACAAGTTTTACTTACTGCTAAGGTCTATGTATCTAACAAGTGGGTGTGAAATTCCTTCAGAGATATCCTTTATCCTGTTGTTGTTGATAGACATATATTGCAGAAACGGACATGGATCAAGCATTATGCTTGCAATGCGGTTTTTGTCGGCTGTCAGCTGCAGCAAATCAGTCAATGTGTTGAAAGGCTTTAGATCAGTCAAATAGTTGTTGCTTACATTAACAATTCTCAGATGAATATATTTCTCCAGGATTGAAATATCGGTCATCTTCCTGGTAAAAAAAAAACAAAAATAAATAAATAAATAAAAGAGAGAGAGAGAGAGAAGAAGAAAGGCAGAATTTTATTTGCTGCTTCTCTGAGAAAGAGACAGAATTATTGTTTACATGATATAAATTGTTTCGTCCTGTTTCCACTGGTCATTCTATTTGCTTCACATCAGTCATCCCTCATTGCCTAATTTATCAAGTACATACACCAGGAGATGATTTTTAAAATGAGAATATCTGAAATAAACTTGACCGCTCTTACAAACGAGAATACTAAAAATGAACCCGGCTGCTCTCAAAAATTAAGTAAAAAGACCGGAAAAATAATCCAGAATCCTTGTCCGGTACCCGATCAATCCCAAAATCTAATCAGTTCATGCCAGTCACAAAGCCAAACATCCCTAAAAGTTTCATCTAAATCTATCCAGTGGCTTTTGAGATATCTTGTCCATGGACAAACAAACAAACAAACAAACAAATACGACTGAAAACAATACCTCCGCCTTCACTAAGGCAGAGGTAATAAGTGAGAAGAAAGTTAGAGATCTTGAAAGAGGTGCCTTCAAAAAACTGACATACTCTGTTTATATATGGCATCGGCGACGGCGTCATGGTTTAGCATCCATTTTCCATGCTGGCGTAGGTTGTTAGTTGGTTTGACTCAAACTGGTAAGCCAGAGAGCTACACCAAGCTCCAGTCTGTTATGGCTTTGTTTCTACAGTTGGATGCTCTTCCTAACACCAACCACTACACGGTGTGAACTGGATGCCGTTTAGGTGTCACTGGCACTAGCCACGACTGGGCATAACTCGATACTCCTTTATTCCAACTTTTACATATGTTCTAGTATTCAGCAATACATGATGTCACAATATAGATACAATCAGTAGATGCACACTCGAAAGAGATTGGTGAAAAGCCAAACTCACTGCCTTCAATTCAGTTTTTGTGCCTAGCCTTACCTATAGCCATGAATATTGGATAATGACCAAAAGAGTACAATCGCAAATACAAGCGGCCGAAATGGGGTTCCTCTGAAGGACCTATGGAGTAGTGTTGCCTGACATATGCACATAGCTCAGAGATCAGGGAGTCCTTCCATATTGAGCCACCACTCCTTTGCATTGAGAGATCATAGATCCAGTGTTACAGATGTGATTAGAATGTCACAGGAAAGAATCACAAGCCAAGCCAATCAGCAGAAGATCTTAGGAATGGTTGGATAACATGCATAGTGTCAATTAGTCGTGCTTGGAAATCCAGCCAGAAAGTCTAATGATAGCTGCTTTTGATAGGGCCCCATGGCAGAAATGCCAGAGGATTCTACCCCAACAACCCTCTCAGGAATATTGGACAGGGAAGATGGATGGATAGATGGAAGGATGGTTACCATATTTCTGTTGAAATACACTGCCTTCTTTTCAAATAATTTTGGAAATAAAGAATTTGGTAAAATAACATTGTCATTATTATGTTGGTGTTTATATAAGACAACTTACCTATTACTGAGATCAAGTTTAATGAAGGAATAAGCAAGACCACTTCCTGTTCTCCGTAGTGAAGAGATACCTTCTTTAACTACTTCTTCTGACAAAATATTATCCGGTACCTATAAAAGATAGCAAATGGTAGAAATAATTATTATTATTATCATTAGTATTCTGCAAGCTGGTAGAATCGTTAGCACACCAGGGAATATGCCTAGCAGCATTTCATTGGTCATTATGTTCTGAGTTCAAATTCCACCAAATTCGACTTTGTTATTCATCCTTTCAGGGTCAATAAATTAAGTAACAGTCAAGTACTGCAGTTGATGTGATCAACTAACCCTCTCCCCACAAATTCCAGGCTTTGGGCCTATATTAGAAAGAATTATTATTATTATTATTATTATTATTGGTGTTGTTGTTGTTGTCGTTATTGTTAAGGCGGCGAGGTGGCAGAATCGTTAGCACGCCGGGCAAAATGCTTAGCGGTATTTCATCTGCCGTAACGTTCTGAGTTCAAATTCCGCCGAGGTCGACTTTGCCTTTCATCCTTTCAGGGTTGATAAATTAAGTACCAGTTGCGTACTGAGGTCGATCTAATCAACTGTAGCCCATCTTTCATACCAAGACAAAACAATGTACATGATAACAATTCCATTCAGTTAAGATCAGAAGTCATGACAGCCAGTGCCTGATGATGATGATGTTGATGTTGATGTTGATGTTGATGGTGGTGGTGATGGTGACGATGATGATGATGATGATGATGACAATGATGATGATAATGATGATGATGATGATGATGATGACTGTTGTTGGTTTTGTTATTGTTGTTGTTGCTATTATTATTATTATTATTATTATTATTATTATTATTATTATTATTATTATTATTATTATTATTATTATTATTATTATTATTATTATTATTATTATTATTATTGTTATTATTATTATTATTCGGCAAGCTGGCAGAATTGTTAGCACACCAGACAAAATGCTTAGTGGTATTTCGTCCATTGCTACATTCTGTGTTCAAATTCCACCAAGGTCGACTTTACCTTTCATCCTGTATTTTACTTAGCTTGACGTGCTTTCTCAAGTGCAGCTGCAGCGCAGTACAGCTGTTCTGAGTTCAAATCTTGTTGAAGCTAACTTTGCCTTTCTCCCCTCTCGGCTTGATGAAATAAAAATACCAGTTCAAGTACTGGAGTTGATGTAATTGATTAAATCCCCTCCTATCAAAATTGCCAGCTTATGTTTTGATTAGAGGCCATTATTAAGCAACAAAAATAGAGAAGGGGTGGTTTAACCCTTTTGTAAGCATAATGCAGTAATTTTGTTTCGATTAATTTTGGAAATAATGAGGAATTTATTCCAATAACTTTGTCGTTGTTTAGCTGGCGTCGTCATCATTATCATCATTTCGATGTCTACTTTTCTATACTTGCATGGCTCAAATGGAATTTGTTGAGGCTGATTTTCTACAGCTAGATGCCCTTGCCTGTTTCCAAGTAAGGTAATATTTCACCTTTACGCGATCTTTCGAACTGCTAGATATAGCAGCCAAATCTTCCTTAAATGTCTAAAAAATGTCTGTCATTATGTCTAAAAAAATAAACGTCATTATATAATGTAATTGGGATTATTATTTTTTTTTTTTTTTTTGGAAACCCTTCGGTATTGGTCCATAGAGATCAATATGTAGAGACGTCGTCATTTGCTCTCTTTTTCAACCTAGCCTCTTTATCTATGTCATGAGGGAAGGTTGTACGGGTGAATGATGTCGTCTGCCAATTTTAGTCATAATTAGAGCAGTAATGCATTGTTTTATATGTAATCATAAACACGTATGTGTTAATAACAAACATGTATCCAGCGTAAAGATTTTGTGTTCGTTTTCTTTGCTGATTTCCATGACAACAGTCAGATCAAACGTAGGATACGCTAGCAATGGACCTCTTCGATAAATTTAAAATGTTGCTTCTTTATTATTGAATTCTAGATTATTATTGATTTCTAGAAAAAAAATAGTGCAACTTTTACTTTCAGCAAAGTAAGGGGCAAACTTAATTTAGGTGACAAATATAATTTTATTACGTTTGTTTTGTTGGCACCCCGTCGCTTACGACGTCGAGGGTACCCTTAACGTAGTTCTCGGGGATATTCAGCGTGACAAGCTGACCCTTTGAATTACAGTAAGAGTGAGAGAAAGTTGTGGTAAAAGTGTACACCATCCCCTACCGGAGCTTTTAGGTGTTTTCGCTCAATAGACACTCACAACGCCCGGTCTGGGACTCGAAACCACGATCCTATGACCGCGAGTCCGCTGCCCTAACCACCGGGCCATTGCGCCTCCACCCTTTTATATATATATATATATATATATATATATATATATATATATATATATATATATATATATATATATATATATATATGTATGTATGTATGTATGTATGTATGTATGTATGTATGTATGTATGTATGTATATATATATATATATATATATATATATATATATATATATATATATATATATATATATATATATATAGAGTTATTAATATTTCTAAGTCTCTCTAAAGGAGACTACGGCAGCGGTACTGGAAATTAATAGTTATCGCCAAGCCAACATGGCAGTCCCAAAATTAGGACGAAAGCTGCCGTGAATTAGCTCCAAGAAGCCATCGCCTCTAGCTAGGTATGTGACACACGAAACCTGTGTCCTTTATAACCTTCGAACAGGGGAGGTCAGCAGTGTCCCCCTGCTGGTTTGGCATCTGCAGACTAGTTTCAAGGTGTTGCCCCTTGTCAATGCATATATATATATATATATATATAATGCAAAAGAAAAACAAAGAAAAAAAGAGAAAGAAAAGAAAAAACATTAATGCAACACCAATTAGTCGCACTGTTTTAAGCACCTCGTATAAACCCTCATTACTTTTTTATTTTATTTTATTGGTGTGGGTGGATAAAAATTAAAAACGAAAAGAAAATTTTTTGTCGTACTCATGTGAATTCCCGTGTGTAGAACACAAATTCGCAAAATCTTTCAGAAAATTGCAAAAAAAAATAAAACAGAAAATTACGAGGTATTATATGGGGTACGTAAACCAGAATTCCGCCAAACGCATTCCAACCGTGGCCATCCCGTCTTCAATCGAATTTTTACTTTCTGAGTTCGATCGTCCCTTTGGATTCTTCCCACGAGTCATACTTCGAAACACGACTGTGGATACTTTAAAAAAACAATTTCGTGCTGACACAACCTGTCGGGTGGTTTATTAGCATTAGTTTTAAATATTTCGTTTTCAGTTTTTAAACTAAAGTTCGCCATGAGATGTTTACAATAATGAAATTTGAACTTTTAAATTAAAAAAAAAAAGAAAAGGAAAAAAAGTAACGAGCTGGAGAATCCGGGCATCGATCCCGGTACCTCTCGCATGCTAAGCGAGCGCTCTACCATCTGAGCTAATTCCCCTTAACAATTTTACGGTGCTAGTTATCGTTATTTAAACACGATGTTTATAGTCATCGTATGTTTATATTGAAAGTGAAATAAATGGAATATAAAGTGGCAGGCTACAGAACTTGTAGAAGTAGTAGCCATTGCTGTTTGATCACAGATAAAACCTGTAACAGACCCAAGATCGTATTTTCTTATTCAGTGATTGTAGAACTACATTTATCTAATGTGTCATATCTGTTTTAAGGTGGAAAGTTATCGTTTAAATGAGACTTCACTGCTATTTCTAGCAGGCCGAGAAATTCAAAAATCAAAATCTACGTTAAAAGATTCAATGACCTGTGGCCCTTATAATAGGGGTTTTGAAATGCAGTAGAACAAAGTGAATATTCCTTTTAGAGGTTTTCGATTAAATATTTCGTATTTTACAATCGCTAATTTCACTAGGAAGACATAAATTATAATTATTTTTAACATTACTGTGTGGTAAGTAGCTTGCTTACCAACCACATGGTTCCGGGTTCAGTTCCACAGCGTGGCACCTTAGGGACATTCCAAGAAATATCAAGAAAAAAAATATAAAGATAATAAAATAGAACATTTCATTCTAGCATTTAATAAATTATAAGTACTTCATTTCTACAATTACAGTTTTTACGAGCTAGCAGAAACGTTAGAGCATCATAAAAAAAATAATATTTTAGGGAACTTGTTCAGGCTCTTTATTTTCCGAAATCAAATTTCGCCGAAGCGAACTTTGCCTTTCACCCCCACCCCACCCCGTGATAAATAAAATAAAGAAATGATTTACTATTGAAGTCGATGTCTTCAACTACACCTTCCCCTCAAAATTGCTGGCCTTGTGCCCAAAACAGAGACAATCTTCACTTTTTTTGAATATTCTTAATTATTCGTTGGAAGGGCACTAAAATCCACCTCGTTCAGTGCACTGAAATTCAATTGGCCCGGGACACCAGTAATCTTAGGGCTGGCACTGGTAATTCTTACCTTCCGGACAGGGTTTCATTCTTCAAAGAAAGTTTTCTCCGATTGGGTTTTTTTTTAAATCCCTTTTAGGGCGAAGATAAAGAATACGCATACTACTCGTTTTCGGCGTTTAGGTTTAGGTTTAGGGTTAGGGTTAGGGTTAGGGTTAGGTTTAGGGTTAGGGTTAGGGTTAGGGTTACGCCGATAATGGGTGATGTGCGTATTCTTTACCTCCGCCCCTTTTAGTTTATTCCAGTCACGAGCAAACTGCAGCCCGCGGGACTTTCTGAATGACACGCCCTAACAAGAAATTATCTTCAATTTTTTAGTAGTGCGAACCACCCGAGGATCAGCCATGTCCCGTGACCCGCTTCTTGAGAAAGGTTGCCCATGCCTGGTTCATTAACCTAAATTTCACTCAAACTAGGATTAATAAAATACAAACTTTAAATTAAAACTAATTTACCTCTTCGAGGATCTCTTCCTCCTCCTCTACCGGCTTGGCAACCTCCTCTACCGGCTTGGCAACCTCCTCTACAGCCTCGTCTTCTTTCACTTTTCCATTTTGGTCTCCCACACCTGTAGAATCTTCCAACCCGTCTAATTCTATCTTTCCTTCTTCCGTCCTTTCTATTTCTTCTGTGCTTTCTATTTCTACTGTTACTTTTGATTCTTCTTTTCCTTCTGTTTCCTTTACTTCGGTTTCTTCGATTACTTTTTCCGCCGTACTTCCTGGTTCTTCAATTATTTCTGATTTTTCCTTTTCTTCTGGTACTTCTCCCTCGTGTATTTTTTCGCTGGCTTTATCTCCTTCCGTAACTTCTTGTAATTCCGTGTCTGACATTTTCAAATATCACTTGTTTACTTTCTCTGCAGAATCGAACCTTCTTTCCAATCTTTCAACCAAATCCTTCAAAAGTTCTTCATAACAACTAACTTACGGAGAAATTGTTACTCTCATATTTTTTTCTTTTGTTTATTTTAACTACCCGTTTCTTTCTCCTGTTAAGAAGTGGGGGAAATAGTTTTAATATATTATAAAAAAATAAATAAAAACGACTATGTGTGTGTGTGAATGTATGAATGCATGCCTGTCGATAACGGGGTGCACTGGACGGCACTGCTCCTTCGCTATTCAATGGTGCACCTTCAGATTTATAGTAATACACTTACATTCGAAACACCACTTTCGCATTATTACAAATTGTTGCCTATCCAGAATATTCTGAAGCACCCCCAAGCACCAATGTCTGGTGACGGGCCTATAGGAATGTATGTATGTGTGCATGCATATGTATGTCAAATGTTCTGTCGAATAAATTTTCCAAATTGTGCAAGTTATTTAGTATAAAACATTCTAATTTTTTCCTAATCCATTCACTTTTCTCAATGTCCTCTTCTTTCTTTCTCTCACTCTGTGTATGTGTGTGTGTATAATTATGTATGTATGTATGTATAGGCCGTCTAAGAAGCCGTAAGTTAGGGAAAATATACAGGCACTAGTGTTATTGTCGATACAGTGGGTATATTCACCAACGTATACAGTATTACTATATATTCATTACTCTAACGACGTTCTTTTGAGTTTCTTGTTTTCTTTTTTCTTTCATTTCTTACAAAATTCCCCTAAACAAAACATACTTTTAAGTGACATAAAGTCAAATGTTTGTAACCGGTCACTGAAAGTTGCTAAATTCGGCTGAAGAGACAGAGAGAAGGAGAAAGAGAGGGAGAGAACAGGAAAACGACAGACATGGAGCTTTCTTGCAGAAACTGTTCAGTAAATTAACAAAAACAGAGAACTTCTGTAATTAAATAAGTTGCTGTCAAAGTATATAGGCATCTGTCACTGGAAGGTTTCAACAAAATCAACATGTTGGAAGTTACACGACACGTGGCGATGCTGCTGGGGAAAACTTGGCTGGCGTCTACTTGGTTGTTATAGCAACCAAGAAAATGGCCTCCCAAATAACGTGGCTCTGTCAACTTGGGGAAGATAATTGTGTGTGTGTGTGGGGGGGGGGGGGGGTAAAGAGAAAGAGAGAGAGAGATTATTATGTTGTTAATATTTAGCAGAAGCAATAGAGTGACTCAAGGGTCGAGCGTTTCGTGCGTTGGCACTAATCAAACTAGTACCAACGTGCACTCTGTTGCTTCTGCTAAATATTAATAAAACTATACATATACTCATTTTAAGTTTTATTTTCCTGTTTGCATCACCATACTTATGCATATACATATATATATATATATATATATATATATATATATATCATCATCATCATCATCATCGTTTAACGTCCGCTTTCCATGCTAGCATGGGTTGGACGATTTGACTGAGGACTGGTGAAACCAGATGGCTACACCAGGCTCCAATCTGATTTGGCAGAGTTTCTACAGCTGGATGCCCTTCCTAACGCCAACCACTCTGAGAGTGTAGTGGGTGCTTTTACGTGCCACCGGCACGAAGGCCAGTCAGGCGGTACTGGCAACGGTAGGTGGGCTTTTCACTCACTCCTCAATTTTGTCAGCTTGTTAAATTTACAGTTATATTGTTGCTTATTTGAGTATTTTTCAACACTTATTTCTAGCAACACTGGTACTTGTACTCTTGGTTATAAAGTTATAAATTTACCGTTTCGGTTTTTATGCTTGCTAGCCACTTATATTATTATTATTTATTAATAATAATATCTTTATTTATGAATAATATTACACTTCTATCATTTGAATTTGATTCTAGTCTTTCAATGATTTTAACAAGCATGATGAAGCAGGTATTAGTTTAACCCCAGGCAGCAAGACTCACTGATGAGAACTAAGAGTAATATCTCAGAGTTCGAAATCACGCGATGTCGTTATATCTGCAATTTCATTTGCATCTTTCCCCTGCAATGGTAGGTTGGCTTTTCACTCACTCCTCGATTTTGTCAGCTTGTTAAATTTACAGTGATATTGTGGGTTATTTGAGTATTTTTTGACTCTTGTTTCTAGCAATGCTGGTACTTAAACCCTTGATTATCAATTTGCAAATTTACCTTTTTGGCTTTTATACTTGCTAGCCACTGGCGTTAGGAAGGGCATCCAGCTGTAGAAACTCTGCCAAATTAGATTGGAGCCTGGTGTTGCCATCCGGTTTCACCAGTCCTCAGTCAAATCGTCCAACCCATGCTAGCATGGAAAGCGGACGTTAAACGATGATGATGATGATGTATATATATATATATGTATATATATATATATATATATATATATATATATCGTTGCTAGTGCCGCTGGACTGGCTCCTGTGCAGGTGGCACGTAAAATACACCATTTTGAGCGTGGCCGTTGCCAGTACCGCCTGACTGGCCTTCGTGCCGGTGGCACATAAAAGCACCCACTACAGTACTTTCCAATATTTTCCAGTATTTTCCAAGTTGACATAGTATATAGTGTAAGCATGTAGCGTAAAAATTCAAGCAGCATCGTTTTGGTGTATAAGTGGACCTAACTACTTTTTCTGGTTGTTAATCTTGGTCGCAAAAATTCCACTTGTATGCCAGAAATTACGGTGTTTCATGTGAGATGATTTTAAAAATATTTAGCCGCTGTTTGTAACAGAATGAGCAGCCATATACTACATGGAAAGTTCTGTTGCTTGTTTATTGAGTATTGATACCAAAAGGATCAGATGCAAAGTCTTTAAATGCCAAGCAAGAATAAAATTCAGAAAGATTAGAGGATGATTCTAAGATATTGACATTTTAGTCAAACATTCACCTTTTTGTAGCTCGCTCTCTCTCTCTCTCTCTCTCTCTCACTCTATATATAGACCGGTCACTGGTCAATCTTATATACACAAGTACTATAATCTTTTTAGGATCTCCCAAAAAATTTTTTGAAGAACCTTCTGATTCTTTTAATGTGCTAGTTTCCTGGTATTAAATTGATATTAATTAATATCAAATTTTTACCATATTATGTTAATTAATTATATATATATATATATATATATATATATATATATATATATATATATATATATATATATATATGTATATATATACATATCTCTTCTCTCTCACTCTCACTCTCTCTCTCTCATTCTCTTTTTCCCTCTCTCTCCTGTCTCTGTTTCATTTTTCACCTTCCTCTTGTTCTCTCCTATTCTCCCCCCTCTCC
>NC_142939.1:60386561-60401561 GCF_046866305.1 Octopus bimaculoides | reverse complement strand
GGGTAAAAAAAGACACACAGACATCAACGAAGTCACCATTTCTCTTTATTATAGGCACGAAGGCCTCATTTACAAAGAAGGGGGACATTACAAGGACAGACAACACAAAATGTGGGGTACATAGATCGAATTATGAGATGAAATGAGTAACTTATAATATGATGATGGAATGGCTTACGAGTCCCCCAAAGCTCGCAGTTTCATTTCACAGTTTTCTTATACAGTTCTTATTCTTTCATTATTATGTATTGTTTCAGCTCCTCCGCCGTTACGACGCTTGGCAAAGTGTTGTAGCCCACATATAACCCACTTAGTTGGAAATCAAATCTGTCTATTTCTCGCAGCTTCTTTGCTATCCATTCCTCCACCACTATTGCTTTTGTTTCATCATTAAACGTTCCGGGTTCTAATTTCAGTCGTACCAATCCTTTTATCTTGGCTATCATTTTGAGCTTTGGATCTCTTTCAAAGGCCTTTCTCACAACCAAATGATTGACAACTTGAGGTCTGCCTGATCAAGGTCAATCTTTGAGGTCTTTCCTGTTCTTGAACCTCCCTGCAACTCTGTGGACAGTCATCCGGCTGATGTTGAGCTGCTTGGCGATGTCAGACTTGTTGTGGCCCACAGGAGAGCCGAGATCTTAATCCATTTTGCTTCCATCTCAATACACCTACACACAATGGAAAAGATGTTTTAATGATATATGCTGGAAAAGTAGAATTTTCAGTATATTTGACGACACTTTTTCTATCACACACGTAAACCTCTTGAAAGATCAAAACGGAGTGTAACAGGACTTTGCAAATCCCAGTATATGTATGTATGTATGCATTTAAACTGATGTAAGGATTGCATTGTTCAATTAAATGGAGCTGCTTGAAACGGTCGTACTGCATCACTACTTGATATCATCTTGCTTATTTTGATCATATATATATACATACATACATACATATATATATATATATATATATATATATATATATATATATATATATATATATATATATACACACACACATATATGTGTGTGTATGTGTGTATGTATGTTATATGTATATAACATACATTTTTCTCTCTAAATACACAAATACACACACACACACACACACAATGTATTGTCTTTATTATCATCTTAAAACATTACCAGTTCTTACAACTATCAGAAGGAGTTCTCTGCAGAGAGGAGAGAGTCATAACAGCTGACTGTGTTGTAAAAAGATAATAAAAACACTATTTATATCTTTTTACTGGTAACATTAACTTCATTTTTATTGTGGAGCACGATGATCACCCAACAGGAATGTATATGGATGTATGTGTCAGTATATGTGTACATGTGAGAGTGTGTATGTATAACACATACATTTCTTGTCTATGTCACACTACTCATGGACATCAACTCCAACTAGAGCAAGTTTCCCTCAAGGCTGTGCAAGATGACATTGTACATCCCTATGGGGTTATAGAAAAAAAATAGCACAAATGCTTGTTACTGGCACCAAGCAACCAAGTACAACCTCTTTAAGTCCTTTTAAGTCTTCTTTAAGTCAGGACTTAAAGTGGCTCCCCCATGTAGCAAGCCAGGTAGGACATTGTTGTAGACACTCTGCAGGACAAAAAACAAGACCTGTCACAAAGGATTGGTGTGCCAAAGCCCATTGTGAGCCATTAACGATCCACACAAGTAGGACCTCACAAAAACACCCTGCATGTGGGCTGGAAAGCCATGCAGCTTGTCCAAGACCAGAGGCAAAAAACTCCAGTATATCTATGTGTGTGTGTGTATATATATATATATATATATATATATATATATATATATATATATATATATATATATATATATATATATATATATATATATATATATGTATATATATATATAAATATATATATATATATATATATATATATATATATATATATATATATATATATATATATATATATATATATATATATATAGTATGACTGTCCTACTCTTTCTGTCAGACCCTTCACACTTACTTCGTTTTTCTACTTTTCTTTTTCTTGCTCCCTTCTCTCTCATTTCTTGGTCTTCCCTTCATTCTCACTTTCCCTCCTCTTTTACCTCATTCCCTTTTCTTTTTTTCTTGTCCCTCCCTAATTCTTCTATCCCTCTGCCCCTGCCCCTACCTCTCTCCTCTCCTTCCATGCGACCTGTGTTCCGCCAAGCCTGACCTTTCTTTCTTGGTTCGACTACCATCCGTGTAGCATTTCTTATATTCCTTCCCATGACTTTCATCTCTTATGTCCCTGCCGCAAGGCTTCACTTCCGCACACGCCAGCTTAATTTAATTCATCCTTAGTCGAAAGACACCTGTCGTTAACGTCCAGTTGTTTGTATTTGTAATTGTGTACCATTTCTCCATTTTTGTCATCCTTGTTTTCCTATACATTCGCTTGCTTTCTTCCAAGGAATCTAGTGCTCTTAGCTTAGATTTTCTTGGGGCCAGCCAGATTCGAGCAGTCTCGAGTGTAACTGGCCAAAACTGCTGAAATAATCTGGAAATTGACTGAGGATAGAAAGCTCCAAATGACCCATCCTTATTTTTTCCTGTCCTTTTTTGCATCATCTAACTGTCCAGATGTTTTGTTGTCGCCTGTTACGTTCTTGTTCCATGTTTTGCTTTCTTTTATATATATAGATATATATACATTGGAGTTATTGATCCCCATCATGTAAATTTCTAAAATTGAATTTTTAAAAACTTTGTTGATTTTGAAAACAATAATTCTTTTCATTTTTTTATGTCTCTACCAATTTTTAATACGAAATATTTAATTCAAATATTTTAATTTAATGAAAATGCTTGGAAAAAAATTGATAAAAAACAATGAAATTCAGTCATATTAAATTGATATAGTGAAAATATCTAATGTGAAATATATGTTTGGCAAATATTTTGCTGAAAATTAGTGAGTTTTAGGCTTAAATTACTATTCTCTTCTATATTCAGTTCGCTAATAACCCTTTAGCATTCACATTACTCTGTCAGATATAATGCTTACTTATTCACATTGTTTTGAATTAATCATGCATTTTAGATACAGGTGTAGCTGTGTGGTAAGAAGTTTACTACCAACCACATAGCTCTGGGTTCAGTCCTACAACGTGGCACCTTGGACAAGTGTCTTCTACTATAGCCTCAGGCTGACCAAATCCTTGTGAGTGGATTTGGTAGGCAGAAACTGAAAGAAACTTGTTGTGTGTGTGTGTGTGTGTGTGTGTGTGCATGTATGTATGTCTTTGTGTCTGTGTTTGTCCCCTACCACTACTTGACAATTGGTGTTGGTATGTTTACATCCCTATAACTTAGGAGTTTGGCAAAAGTACTAGGTTTTATCAAGTAAGTATCAATTTATTACTGCGAATTTATTACTGGTCTCCTAAATAAGTGAATTGTTAAGGTTATCTCTAACAAGTATTCGTTAGTGGAGATCAAAATGCTTTGCAGTAGTTAGTTACAGTGCTTTGCATACAGTGTTCAAATACCACAAGGATCAACTTTGCATTTCATCCTACAGTCGGGGTCGCTAAAATAAATACTTCACCTTATGCCAATGTAAAAAATTATTAAGAGCAATGGAGTGACAAAATCATTAGAGCATTGGACAAAACGTCTTGTTCTATTTCCTCCTGTTCTTTACATCCAAGTTCAAATCCTGCCCAGGTCAAATTTACCACTCATTCATCATTTTTTGCAAGGAGAACGATAAAATAGAATACCAGTCAACTACTTTATCAATTTCATTGACTATCTAATAGCTTAATGTATTATTATTATTATTATTTCCTTTTTCGATGCGCCTCCCCTTTGGAAGTTCTATTTATTTATTTATCTATTTATTTATCTATTCCTTTATTATATCTTTCTCCGTTTTCTTCCTCTGTTTAGACGAACTTTCCTACCTTTTCGGACAAAACCTTTTGTAACCTTCGTCCTGTCTTTGTCCTTACATGTTCTTAATTGATATTAGCCCTTGTGGCCAATAAAACGAATTAATTATTATTATTATTATTATTTTGATTGATATTAGCCCTTGTGGCCAATAAAACGAATTAATTATTATTATTATTATTTTGATTGATATTAGCCCTTGTGGTCAATAAAACAAATTAATTATTATTATTATTATTATTATTATTATTATTATTATTATTATTATTATTAGTAGTAGTAGTAGTAGTAGTAGTAGTAGTAGTAGTAGTAGTAGTAGTTGTTGTAAAATAAAATAAATTTCTCTCACGGCACATGTCAAACACATAAAGTACATTATATATATAAATCCTTTTAATTTTCAAGCGGAAACATAGAAATACCGAGGGTGGGGAGTGGAATTAAAAAACAAAAAACGAAATAATTTGATATTTTTAAAATATCATTAAAGGGAACTTTTCCCTATAATTACAAGAAATGAATTTTGATTAATACTTGAATGTGCTGATATATACACACATATGCATTATATATATATATATATATATATATATATATATATATATATATATATATATATATATATGTATATATATATATATGTATATATATATATATATATATAATCATAAATATACAGGGATTAGCATTGAGTTGCTTCTCCAACATACTGAAAATTTAGAAATAGCAGTCAAAGAACTACTGATTCTAAACTACAAATTTTTCTCTAAACGGATGGCGATATTTATGGCACACATAGAACAAAAAACCGGAGGGAAAAGCGTAAACAAAACAAGTCTTTAGTTAATTGGATACGAATCGTTTCATGGTTAAGCGAATGAAAATTTCACTATTCCAATCTTCAGCCCAAATATTCTGATAAATTTGAAAGTGTCTCTAAAAAATTCACGGTAATCTTTGGCCATGCGACACCAAAAATCAACGATAAGAAAGGCACTTACGAATTCATCGGCTAGTGAGTTCAGGCATCTCACCTCAAAGAAATCTGCTATTTCTAAATTTTCAGTATGTTGGAGAAGCAACTCAATGCTAATCCCTGTATATTTATGATGATAAATGGTTTTACCGATAAAGGTTTTTTCATACTGAACTACTTGGCAAAATTGTTAATTATTAATTCTATTATTAATTGACGATTCCCTGCCCTTATTCTTGTATATTTTATATATATATATATATATATATATATATATATATATATATATATATATATATATATATATATATATATATGTATATATATATATATATATATGTATATGTATGTATATATATATGCCTGCTTATATCGTTATACACACACACCCATATGTAATCAAAAATAACATATAATAATATAAAAAAAGGCATGCAAGCAAGCAAGCAGCCATTTGATTGATTGTCACAGTTGTAGCCCAGTTTAAACGGTGACCTCCATTGACCTGGCGTTTCCAGAAAGGCAGACGAAAAGACGCCAATGCAAATGGCTATTGAATGACTACAATCAATTTTGAGGCTTTTTCTCACCTGTATCATGTAAAATAAAAGAATATAATATCCCTAATTCTCTGGTTTGAATTAGAAAGAAATTACTATGAAAAATGGTTTTGTTTGGTGCTAAAATTCATTCAGTAATCTCTTTACAAGTAAGTGAATATTAATCGTAATAATGTTTATCGTCTGAATAAACATTTTTATGTGGTTTGTACAGAATTACATTTAATTTTTTTTTCTTCCTCCGTTTTGCCCTTCTTTGGACTTTCTTTGTTTCCGACAAAGTGCTGCGCTCGAAACGTCAAATTGTCTTTCTTTCCTTTCCCGAGCGTCCAATAACACAATCTGTATCACGTCCTCACTTTTTTGTTGTTTCTTTGTCTTTTTCCGTTTTTGAACTTTGAACTTATATATATGTATGTATATATATATATTTTGAGTTATTTTGCACACAGATGGACAAGCCAACGCTGATGAAAACATAACCTCTTTCCTTGGTGAAGGTAATAAAAAGCTGCATAACTTTAATGATTGTTTTTTGTTTATTTTTTTTGTTTGGTTATTTTAATCAGCCAGATCCATCTATCTTCAACCCATGAAAAATCTACAAATTGTTATTTGTATGTTTCCACAACAAATGGAAGCCATCTGGGGGTTAAGATTAGGGTTAAAGGTTTAGGTTTCGGATTTAGGGCGAGGATTAAAGTTAGGATTGTGAATCATCAAAATGTCATTATAAATGCTAAAGTGTTATTTTTCTTCAATTTTCCTTTATTAAATATTTTGGTTAAATTTCTTCAAAACACTTGAAGTATTTCAAATTTGCATTTGAACATTTTCAAAAAAATGTAGTCTTGAAGTACTTTTGCAAGCTTATGAAGAAAGTCACATTCATCTGCTTTTTTTTTTGCTTTTTTTTTTTTAAGAAATTAATAAAGAAGTAACAAGCCTTTAAAGTTATGTAATTTTAGCCACTTGGAAACTTCCATTACCAAAAATTACAGAACCCTGAATGTTTTTAAAAAAGAATTTAATTAAAGAAAATGTTTTTTTTTCACACCAGTGTAAGCATAAACACACACACACACACACACATTTAACAAGTTCTACACTCACACACATTGCGTATATGTTTGTTATTTATTTGCAGTTACCTTAGCTCTATGATTAAGAGTATCTCTATACATAATACAATGTATTTATAACTGCATATGAGGTACATTTAGTGTGGCTGTGAATTTAGGACATTACGATACATTGGTATTCTAATTATGAATGAAGAATCAGTTCTTGATCAAGTAGATTTGTGATCAATGGCAGTCAAACCAATTTCCTCATGTTTTCAGAAACAGTCTACCTCCAACTACACTTCACTTTCTAGACGTTATGGTGTAGTTCAAAGAAGTTTTGATTGCCATTTCTAGCAAGTCGAGAGACCACGTAATGGTTTTGTATTTGTCTTGTGTACTGATCTTCTTGGCGACTTCCGATATATCAGCAATGGAGGCTTTTGATTGGCTAGAATAACATAACTTTAAACGCTTGTAACTTCTTCATTATTAATTTCTAGAAAAATAAAATGAGTGCAATTTTCGTTGTCAGCATGCAAAAGTACAACAGTGTAGAAAATTTGAAAACATTCAGATGAAAATTTGATATGCTTTAAGATGTTGGTTGAAATTTAACAAAATCCTTAAATGTTTTGAAGGTTTTGTAACATTTTTATTCATAATTTCTTTGTATTTTCGTAACAATGTAATCTAGAAAGTCAAAACATATGTATAAAAAAACATGGCACTTTTCATAACATTGTCAGGGTGTGCAGAGAATGAACAGATATCATTGGCTAAAATTACAAACTACGTCAATCTTTAATGGCTTGTAATTTTACATTTTTTTCTCAAATAATTAGTCGTGGCTCCCATAATTAGAATGGAAAATTTCATATCTTTTATTTGTTACAGTCAATGGACATTGGCCATACTGGGGTACTTGCCTTGAAGGATTTAATTGAACAAATAAACCCAGAGTTTAATTTTATAAGTCTGGTACTTATTCTATCAATCTCTTTTATTGAACTGCTGTGTTGTGGGGAGGTAAACAAACCAACCCCAGTTGTCAAGCAGCAGTGGGTGGACAAACACAGTGATACACACATGCATATGTATGACAGGTTTCTTTCTTTCACTCACAAGGCCTGGGCTACAGTAGAAGATATTGAACTCAAATCTATGTAGTTGCAAAGCAACCATCCTAACCACACAGCTCAGAAATTTCCAATAAAGTCAAATTCTGTGTATCATACTGTTAAGATCTGAAAGAATTGATCACATTTTGATACATATTTTGTTTTTAGTGTGAGACGTCTTTCATTGCAGACACAAGGCAGCAATTTCCAAAGAGAATCAATTGCTTAGGATAGTCTGCTTTGAGACAATAAACTCATGAGTCTGCAACTTACCACAGGTACGGGAAGGGAATTTGCTTACAGGATGCAAACACAGGTACAAAATTTTTTACAAACAAGGTTGATCTTTTTGCAATCTTAATATCAGAACAAACACAGGTATAATAATAATGATTGTTATTATATTTGTACATAAGACAGTGACCTGACAGAATCGTTAGCATGCCGAACAAAATGCTTAGCGGCATTTCATCTGTCTCTATGTTCTAAGTTCAAATTCTGCTGAGATTGTCTTTGCCTTTCATCCTTTCGGGGTCAATGAAATAAATACCAGTTGAGTACTGGCATGGAAGTAATTGATTATTCTCTTGGTTCAATATTTCGGGCTTTGTGCTTATAGTCGGAAGGATTATTAATTTTGTACATGAGGCATTAAGCTGGCAGAACCGTTAGCATGTTGGGACAAAATGCTTTACAGCACTTCGTCAGTCTTTACATTCTGAATTCAAATTCCGCTGGAGTTGACTTTGCCTTTCATCATTTTGGGATCTATAAAATAGCATACCAATTGACTACTGGAGCTACTGTAATTGGCAATTCCCAATTTCAAGCCGTGTGCTTATAGTAAAAATTACTATATTTTGCATGTGATTCAAAGCAGATAAATCCAATAAAGGAAAAGTAATGTTTTGACGGTGAAAATTTTCAGTAAGTTGTTCAAAGCATCAAAGCATAATCATTGCCCCCTCATACCGCAAAAAATACTTTAGGGAATGTGTTTACACCCCTGTCCCCGAGCCAGTGGAGCTTACAGAGATTTTCAAAGTGTGTAGGCTGACAGTGCAATACTTATATTTGAATGGGACTCTAATCCGTAGCAGGATTCATTCCCAGGTACCAATCTCCAGCTGAATTTAGAAGAGTAAAATAAAATAAAACTGAAGAATACAATACGTGGTCAGGACTTGGACCCATGACTGAATAACTGTGCGTCAAACACCCCTAACCACTAGGCCACTTGCCTTCACTGCTTTTGAGAAACTTATGATTTTGTCATCAAAGGGAATATTTCCATTAATTATATGACCCGCTCAAGGAAAAATGTTACATAATTTAAATCGTCATTATTGATTTGTATGTGAATTGATGGAAGACTATTGGTTGGCAGGATGAGTTTAACTGCCATTTCTTGTTTAGCCTTTATTGGTGTCTCACTAGTTTTCACTTAAATTTAGGTGAAACAAAAAAAGATGCATTATGGATCTATAGCAATTGAATCTATAGTTTATTGAAGAAATCGACGCCAAGACTTGTTCTTTGTAAGCTTCGTACTTATTCTATTCTAAGACCCCCTCATGAGAAGTGGAAACTTTGAGAATACTTCTTGATGTGTATCAGTTACCCATAGTTGAAATTTCATCAACATCGAAAATGTATGAATTTTCATGGGGGTTCTGCCCCCTTTAAGCCATCTCAAATTAAAAGCAAACATACTGCATTATAACTGCCCTTATACATTGAATCTAAGTTCCAAATATCATAAGGATCCATTCAGTAATTTTGGTCCATGAAATTGTATGAAACACACAGCATTACCCTTCTCCGTAGGCTTGGATTTTGCGTTCCAAATTTCTTTAGGATCGGTGCAGTAGTTTTCGAATGTATAAGTAACAGACGAACACGCATAAAGACATTGACTTTTATATAATAGATATCAATATACACGTACATGTGTGTGTGTGTGTGTGTGTGTGTGTGTGTGTGTGTGTGTGTGTGTATGCGTGTGTTTGTACCCCTGCCATCGCTTGACAACTAATGTTGGTGTGTTTATGCCCCCGTAATCTAGCGATTCGGCATAAGTGACCGATAGAATAAGTACGAAGCTTACAAAGAACAAGTCTTGGGGTCGATTTCTTCGACTAAAACCGTTTAAGGCGGTGCTCCAGCATGGCCGCAGTTAAACGACGGAAGTAAGTAAAAGAATAAAAGAATAGATACATATAAGCACACATAGAGTAAAAGTAAATCGTAAGAAAGTAAAAGGAAAAAAAACAATCGTTTTATTGAAACGTTTATCTAAAAAGGAAATATCAGACTTTAATAAAAACAATTAAATGAAAAGGAAAGCTATAATATAAGAAAGACGAAAGAGAAAATACGAGAAAGAAAAGAAAATTTAATTAGTCACAGAAATATAAAGTAAGGAAATAAAAGAATTTATTATTTTGACAGGCTGAACAAACTGATACGTGCCGTTTGTTTTGTCTTGTATGACACTGATGATTGTGACCAAATTAGAGCGTGCGGATGTGTGTGTGTGTGTGTGTGTGTGTGTGTGTGTGTGTGTGTGTGTGTGTGTGTGTGTGTGTGTGTACACAGAGATCTATCTATCTATCTATCTATCTATCTATCTATCGACACATAAAATAGCCATGTATATATATAATATACATATCACACAAACACACACACACACACACATATATATATATACAAAGGGAGACGGGGAGAGATATGTTTGTACATGATTATATAGATAACACACACACACACACACACACACACACACACACACACACACACACATATATAAATGTATACATTGATATAATGCATACGTATATATCTATATCTATTTCTCAGTCTCCTCTTTCTCACACTCTCTCTCTATATGTGTGTGAGTTTATGTGCGTGCGTGCGTGTGTGCGTTCGTATATGTTTGTACATAGAATGCATACATATATGAGTATATATCTGCGTATATGTACACACATACATACACATATACAAACATACACACACATATACAAAGAGTAGTTACTGGTAACTGTGGCTATTCTCCAGACCAGCCGATTCCTGTCTTGGTTCCTAATCTGACAACTGCCTCAGTTTTTGTTATTTTTATTATTTTTCCTTATTAAAATCACAGCAAGTCTGAAGCAGAAACGAAGTTGAGAATTATCCAAACTGGCTTATTGTTTGTTAATCATGATGTACTTTATAAATGGGACAAAATTCTCGTTGTGTGCATGGTGTGTGTGTGTGTGTGTGTGTGTGTGTGTGTAATCATATATATGTATACACACCGTGTATACATACGGTGTGTATACAAATACATGTTTACACACACACACACAAAGAGTTTACTTTTCCCTTATGGTAAGATAAACAAAATAATATTCCATCTATTAAATGACATATATACGTAGACACACACGCACACAAAGTTTTTAAATATTGAAATCTCCTCGTGACTTCTGGTCCATCCTGTGTATATATATATATACTGTATATATATATATATAAATATATATATACTGTATATATATATATATATACTGTATATATATATATATATATATATATATATATATATATATGTATATATGCGTGGGTAGCTTTGTGTTTGTGATTCAATCATTTGATTGACAACCGGTGTTGGTTTGTTTTCATCCTCATAGCTTAACGCTTCTGCAAAAGTAACTCTACAATAAGTACAAGATTTTTCTTTTATATTAAGTATTGGGGACGTTTTACTCCGCTTATCCCTAAAAGGTGGTGCCCTAACACGGTCGCAATCAGCCGTCTGAAACGAGTAAAAGAATAGTTTCAAATTTAGGCACAGGGCCAGCAATTTTAGAGAAAGAAGCTAGTCGATTATATAGATCCCGATGTTCAACTAATTCTTATTTTACCGACTCGGAAAATATGAGAGTTAATGTGGACCTCGACAAGGTCCACATTGACTCATCTTAAGCCGGAAGAGATGCTGTGAAGCGTTTTAACCAATGGACTAACCATTCTGCCAATTCGCTGTCTTGTAAAGGAAAGAAAGATAAAAAAAATTAAACTCTTGTACTCATAACGATTGAACGAAGAAATATTAATTTCAAATCTAGGCACAGGATTGACTGTGTGGTAAGAAGCTTGCTTCCCAACCACATGGTTCCGAGTTCAGTCCCACTGTGTGGCACCTTGGGCAAGTGTCTTCTACTATAACCTCGGGCCGACCAAAGCCTTGTGAGTGAATTTGGTAGACGGAAACTGAAAGGATCCCATCATTTATGTGTGTGTGTGTGTGTGTGTGTGTGTGTGTGTGTATTTGTGTGTGTGTGTGTGTTTGTCCTCCCACCATCGCTTGACAATCGGCAAAAGAAACCGATAGAATAAGTACTAGGCTTGCAAAGAATAAACCCTGGGGTCGATTAGCTCGACTAAAAGGCGGTGCTCCAGTAGGGCCGCAGTCAAATGTCTGAAAACAAGTAGAAGAGTATAAGAGTAAAAAGAGTAACGACAGAAATTTTGAGAGAGGGCATAAGTCGATTACATCAACCCCAGTGCTCGACTGGTACTTATTTTATCAAATTTGAAAGGATGAAAGGTAAAGTCGACATCGGTGGAATTTGAACTCAGAACACGAAGATTGACGAAATGCTGCTAAGCATTTGCCCCAGCATGCTACCGATTCTGCTTGCTAGCCGCCTTTGTTTGAAGAAATGCTGAACAGATGCAATAAATATGTCGGCCACTTGGAAAGAAAATTTTAAAAAAGGTGAAAATATTTGTGTCAGAACTCAATTCACTATAGCAGCCTCAGAGAGGAGTATATTAAAAAAAATTACTTCTAGTGGTGGTGGGAAATAATGATCGTGGTGGTGGTGGTGGTGGTGGTGGTGGTGGTGGTGGTGGTGATGGTTGCAGTGGTGGTTTTGCCGGTGGCGGCCGTGCTGATAAAATTAACTTTGGTACTGTTTTTTAAAAAAGAAGATGAATAAAACAATTTTAAGTCCTTTCGCACGACTAAATTCAGAGTTTAATAATAGGGGTCAAGAAAGGTCTCCCGGCCAAACACGTTCGACATGAATAATAATAATGATGATGATGATGATAATAATAATAATAGTAATGGTAATAATAATAATAATAATAATAATAATAATAATTCAATTTATTTGCCACAAGGACGAAGGATGGGGGGGGGGCAATATAAAAACAGACATAAAGTGTGGGGGGGTTACATATAATGAAATGATTAAAAAATGAATGAAAGCAAGAAAGAAAGCAAGCAAGAAAGAAAGTATGCACGGTATACACCGAAAAAGAAGGGACATATGCATAGCATACAAAAGTAAAAAAAAAAGTGGCGGGGAGGATGATAAAGATGTGGCCCTCCTGATATAGGAAGGCCTCTTGGGATAATCGAGGAACCCCACTGTCCAAGATTTCCCTGAAACCCCAGGAGCAAGTGCCCTCTCCAATTCCTTCTCTCCGACTCACAGGTCTACACTTAGAGAGGTACCATCCACTCTTGCCATTTTCGCAACTTTCACCCATCTTTCAATAAACTCACTCAAGGACAGCACTTCTTTCTCCACACTCAATTTCCGTTTCAAGGGTAACATGAAGAAGTCAATGAGGGTTCAACCAAAGAGGAATGTATCTGTCCTCATGCCTTTCAGCCTTGTCCACCAGACAACCTCTTTCGCCACAGCCACCAGGCAAAGGTAAATAAACTGCTTTGCCTGTCCGATTGAAGGAGAGCGGCGGTGCAATCATCACTATAAACTCGGCCGACAGACGGAACCGTCCCACACGTGACAGCAGCTGTTCGACATAATCCCACAAATCACCAATGCCTGGACACTGAATGAGGACGTGCAGAACGGTTTCATCACCCCCCCCCCGCCCACATGTATATATTGGAAAAGTACTTTAATAGCTTCTCTATGTGTTTCTCCACAAAATAATTTCACAACAAACTGGTTCAATTCGGAAGCTCGCATAGCAATGGACTGTGTTTTTTCTCCGAATAGTTGGGAATGATTTCATAAAAATTTTGCGGTTATTTCTAGGAGATCGGCGCAACCTCGTTGTTGTCATTGTGGTAGTGGTTGTATTGATAATGTGGCCAAAACTGGGACGACGGAATAAATGTAGTATTCTAGTTCATTACCTCTGCATTCTCGGTTCAAGTTATCTTATCGACGTCTAAAAAATACTTTGTAGTTACTTTATCATTCATCTCGCCGACATCAATAAAATATGTAGCATATGTGAATAGAGATCAATATTATCGATTTGAATTCACATTTATCAATACATGCTTACATTCACACACATATATTCATGCACACGCACACACATTCATACACATTCATGCTCACACACATATGCACATTCACACATATGCATACTTCGAAGCAGTGCGATCTACACACACACACACATGCATACACACACACACACACACACACACGCACATACACACACACACAACATAGCTTGAAAACACAAACACTGCATATTTCAAAGAAAAATTACATATACGCGCGCGCACACTCACAAACCTTATACAAGCTCACCTATCCAGAAAACAGGTATTATTTATACTAATACATCCATCCATCCATCCATCCGTCCATCCATCCATACATACATACATATTCTAATATATGTGTACAAACATGGACGCATAACTGCACGAAGTGGTGTCTTGGCTGAAACGTTAGAGCGTCGGACAGATTGCTTTGTTCTACTCATTCTGGCTCTTTTTATTTTCTCTGAGTTCGTACGCTTCCAACTTTTGCCTTCCATCATTTTGAGATGAATAAAGCTCCAGTCATCTACCGGTATCGATTCTAATTGGTTTCGGTTAGATCACACATGACAATAACATAATAATTACACCACAAAAGAAGCGTAGCAAAAATTAACAAACGTCGGCCTAAACTAATCATATTTTATAAACACACACTCTTTTATTTGTTTCAATCATTTGACTATGGCCATGCTGGAGCACCGCCTTTATTCAAACAGATCGACTCCAGGACTCATTCTTTGTAAGCCTAGTACTTATTCTATCGGTTACTTTTGCCAGACCACTAGTTACGAGGACGTAAACACACCAGCATCGGTTGTCAAGCGATAATGGGTGTACAAACACAGACACACAAGCATATACACACATATAACTATATACGTCGGGCTTCTTTCAGTTTCCGCCTACCAAATCCACTCACAAGGTTTTGGTCGGGCAGAGGTTATTGTAGAAGACACTTGCCCAAGGTGCCACAATATTAATTTAACTAGTGGGACTCATTGAAATTCCACACAACGAAAATGATTATGAGAAA
>NC_142939.1:60366561-60376561 GCF_046866305.1 Octopus bimaculoides | reverse complement strand
TTTCCATGACTCACTGGTATTCTGTCAGTTATGATGATGAAGGTTTCAGTTGATCCCATCAACAAAACAGCCTGCTTGTGAAATTAATGTGCAAGTGGCTGAGTACTCCACAGATATACTCTTTTACTCTTTTACTTATTTCAGTCATTTGATTGCGGCCATGCTGGAGCACCACCTTTCGTCGAGCAAATCGACCCCAGGACTTATTCTTTGTAAGCCTAGTACTTATTCTATCGGTCTCTTTTTGCTGAACCGCTAAGTGACGGGGACATAAACACACCAGCATCGGTTGTCAAGCAATGCTAGGGGGACAAACGCAGACACACAAACACACACATACATATATATATATATATATATATATACATATATATACGATGGGCTTCTTTCAGTTTCCGTCTGCCAAATCCACTCACAAGGCTTTGGTCGGCCCGAGGCTATAGTAGAAGACACTTACCCAAGGTGCCACGCAGCGGGACTGAACCCAGAACCATGTGGTTGGTAAGCAAGCTACTTACCACACAGCCACTCCTGCGCCTATGTATACCGTTAACGTAGTTCTTGGGGAGATTCAGCATGACACAGAATGTGATAAGGCTGGCCCCTTTGAATTACAGGTACTACTCATTTTAACCAGCTGAGTGCACTGGAGCAATGTGAAATAAAGTGTCTTGCTCAAGGACACAACGCATTACAGGGAATTGAACTCACATGCCTTTCCAAGACTCTGAAAATTTAAATTTATCCACTCATTCACATCCAATCCTTGGCCCCACTTCATTTGTATGCTCCTCCCTATAACTTGACTGTAACCCCTGTCACATCTTCACCATCTTCTTCCTCCTTTTTCTCTCTCCCTTTTCCTATTCTCTCTTCCCCGCTTTGTTTTCTTCTCTCTCTCTCTCCCTCTATTCATACTCTAATCTTTCATCTGGCACAAAAGCACTTTCCTTAACGCTACTCCTCCACCCCTCTCAGCTGAGGGGGTCTTGTAAATTATTCGGTGAGGCCATCCTGCTGTTAGTGCTACATAAAAAGCACCCAAGTGGTTGGCATTAGGAAAGGCACCAAGCTGTAGAAACCATGCCAAAACAGACAATGGAGCTTTATGCAGTTTTCTGACTTAACAGCTCCAGTCTGCTAAGCATTTTGTCCATTGTGCTAATGATTCTGTCAGCTCGCCATCTTAATAATAATGATGATGATGATGATGATGATGATGATAATAATTATCCTTGGATGGAATTTATAAACATTTAAAGCATTGCTATGCATATTTCCACAAATCACATGTCCATATTCCTGAAATGATTACAGTGCAGTCTGTGGTATCCATGGTTAATCATCTACATGGATTCATTTCTTCACGTGATATATTAATGGATGTACAATGGAGGGATGTTTATCCATTTTTACCAGTATGAAGTATATATATATATATATATGAGGGACTTCTTTCAGTTTCCAGGGCAATAGTAGAAGACACTTGACTAAGGTACCACATAATAGGTTTGAACCCAGAACCATGTGGTTGAGAAGCAAACTTCTTAAGTTGCACCAAGAAAAATAAGTGAAATTTTGAAAAAAAAATAAGCAGGAAAATGAAGCAAAACAAAAGAATATTTTTAATAAAATTCTCATACGAATGTTATAAATATTATACTAATTGGATCACAAAAAGAAAACTCTCTTTCACAGAGGTTTTCATAAAATTAATGAGAAGGATATTGAACTAACCAATAAGATTTGAAAATAATTTTCAGTTTAATAAAAATAAGCAATCGTCATACACAGAGGAAGTTGAACCACAAATTAAGAATAAAATCAATTATGGAAAGTGTTTACAATTGTGATTTTCTATAACCCTTGTGATGGAGTATTTTACTGGATCAACCAGAAACAAAATATTTAGAAAAATTATTGAAAACAAATGGAAAAGAGTGCATTAATATTGGTGAAACTTCAATAATTTCAAGAAAATCTGTGCTTGCAATCTTTTGGAGTTTTTTTTTTTCCTCTAAAATGTGAATTAGATTTTTGTTCATCAACAATGTTTCTTGATTTGCTAGAATTAGATGCAGCAAAGTAGTCAGAAAATATTTACAATGTGTTAGGATAAAGAATTATTTAACCCTTTTGATACTGTATTTCCGTTAAAATACCTTTGTTTCGACTAATTTTGAAAATAATGAAGGATTTAGTAAAATAATTTTGTCCTAATTAAGCTGGCGAAATTTTGATGGAAAGTTTTAATTTAGATCTATTTAACCCTTTCGTTACTGTATTTTGTCATTATTGAGCTGGTGTTCTGAATATACCATATGTTCTAGCATACAAGTGAAATATTTGAGGCCAAGATTTACAGACAAAAATGGTGTTAACCAAAATTTCTATCTGAAAATGCAGCAGGATTTGGAAACATTACATGTTTACACTATATATATTATGTTAATTAATACCTCTTTTAGCTCTTTCTCTTGTTTCGGTCATTAGACTGTGGCTATCCTCAGACACCATTTTGAATTCTTTTTTTAGTCAAATAAATTGACCCCAGGATTTATTTATCCTTTTTTGAAGCCTGGTACTAATTCTATCAGCCGCTTTGCCAAACTGCTAATGTTACAGGGACATAAACACACCAACACCAGTTGTTGAATGGTGGGAAGAAACACACACACATGATGGGCTTCTTTCAGTTTCCATCTATCAAATCCACTCACAAGGCTTTTGGTTGGATTAAGGCTACAGTAGAAGACAATTTGTCCAAGGCACCATACAGTGGGACTGAACCCAGAATCCTGCTGCTGTGAAGCAAACTTCCTACCTGTGTCTGTAATATGTCAAGGAATACATTAAATTAACAGAAAATCTTTTGTTAAAAGGATTAATTTTGATCATTTTAAAACTGAAAGTTTGAATCATAGAACCAGAGGATTAATAACAAAAGAGTTAAAGAAATATTTGATAGTATTTTGTTCTAATGGAGTAAGTATTACAACTAAACAAAAATCTGAAGTTTCAAAATTTAATCCAAGAATTTTTTGACCTTATAATGAGATCTTTTCAGTTGTTGTTAAAGATTTGGAAATTTTAAAAATAAGGGAAAATTTTCAAATTTGGTATATTGATGTAATGTTTCGAGCTGCATTGGAATTTGAGATTCATTTATTCCAGAAAAAAAATTTAGTAAAATATTACAGAGATTCAGTGGAGGTGCAATGGCCCAGTGGTTAGGGCAGCGGACTTGCGGTCATAGGATCGCAGTTTTGATTCCCAGTCCGGGCTTTGTGAGTGTTTATTGAGCGAAAACACCTAAAGCTCCACGAGGCTCCGGCAGGGGATGGTGGCGAACCCTGCTGTACTCTTTCACCGCAACTTTCTCTCACTCTTACTTCCTGTTTCTGTTGTGCCTGTAATTCAAAGGGTCAGCCTTGTCACACTGTGTCACGCTGAATCTCGCCGAGAACTACGTTAAGGGTACATGTGTCTGTGGAGTGCTCAGCCACTTGCACGTTAATTTCACGAGCAGGCTGTTCCGTTGGTCGGATCAACTGGAACCCTCGACGTCGTAAGTGACGGAGTGCCAACAACAACAACAACAACTTTTGGAACATCCCACTGATAATGAGGTTAACTTAAGAATTACTTCCTGGGAGCTGTCTGCGCTTATTGAATTGAAAGAATGTGTGTGTGTGTTGACATTCTGTCTCCACAGCGATATAATGTTTACACTCCTTCTTGACTTTAGGACTGGTAGCTCTGTGCTTTCAAAGACCTGTACAAGAACCCTTTGCTTTACAAACAGGCAAGGGTTGGAGAGAGGAAGGGCATCTAGTTTTAAAATACATATGTATCCCTCCAACTACCAGACATCTCTCATCTATCAATCCATCCATCCGCCTTTGTCCGTCCTTCCGTTCGTTCGTCCATCCATCCATCCTGCATGACATTATTGCCCGAGGTTACCGTGGTCTTTTCCGTAGGCTTTTCTTTCCATGGATAAACCTAATCTGTTTCCCCTCTTACCTTATGACATTTCTGTGATACACAATCCCTATTGATCGGCTTTATTTATCCCACGATCCCTTTTGATCGAAATTCAACTTCCCCTTTTTTTCTTTCCTTCTCAAAAGAAAAGCTCTACTCTGTATTTTGTCTCCTGTGTTCAACCCTGTGTGGCCAATAAAGAAACATATCTATCTATCTGCCTATTTGTCTGCCCATCCATCCATCTGTCTGTGTGCGTACATATTTATATTTTATCTTTTATTTTGTTTCAGTCATTGGACTACGGCCATGCTTCAATTAATCGATCCCAGTACTTACGTTGTAAGCTTGGCACTTATTCTATTGGCTCCTTCCTGTAAAATCGTTAAATTACGAGGACATAAACCAATACCAGATATTAGCACGGTGGGAGGAACGCAAACACACACACACACACACACACATATATATATATACACACACACGACAGGCTTCCACACAGTTTCCGCCTACGAAATTCACTCACAAAGTGTCACGCTGTGGAACTGAACTCGAAACCACGTGAATGCAAAACAAGCTTCTCGACCACACATCCATGTCTTCGCCTCTACATTTATATGTATGAATGTCTATAATGTTGGATTTTTTGTACCTCTCTCTCTCTCTCTCTCTCTCTCTCTCTCTCGTACATAGATACACACATATCTATGCACGCACACATGCACTTTCTCTCTGTCTCTATTACGGCAATACCATGTGATTATGATTTTGCCTCCGGTATTGGTAAGGCTGATAATGGTGGTGGTGGTGGTGGTAGCGATAACTCGTTGGAATTGTGGCCGTGTCAGTAGTTAGAAAGCTAGAGGGAGGGAGAGAGGGCAAAGAGAAAAAGGGACAGAGAGAAAGAGAGAGAGGAAAATAGAAATAGACAGAGAGAGAGTGGTAGATTTTATATATTACACACACACACACACACACACACATATATAGAGTAATCAGAGAGCACATTGAAGTGTCTACCTGCAACCACCTATATTAATATTGTCTTTATTATGGACTATTTGTATTGACTTCGATAATAATAACAATATTAATATCTATATAAATATTCAATTTTTGCTGCTGTCGCACACACACACACACACACACATATAATATACATACACACACACACACACAGAGTGTGACAAGTGCCAACACACGAAACGCTTGACACTTGAGTTACTCCATCTTCTGCCGATTATAAATAAAAACATTCATACTCATGTTTTGAGTTCTGTTTTTCCTGTTTGCATTACCAAACACACAGATGAATGTATACATATTTTCGTTTTTCATTTGTCGTTTATTTACAATGCATTTTTTCATATATATATATATATATATATATATATATATATATATATATAAAACAAATAATAAATGAGTATATGCATATATACGTACAGGTATATATATGAATATGTTATCCACATACATATATGAACGTATAACATAATTATATATATATATATATATATATATATATATATATATATATATATATATATATGTATGTATATTTACATGTATGAATATGTTATACACAGACATATGAACGTATAACATAATTTTACATGTATGAATGTGTGTGTGTATATATATATATATATATGCTATTTTTCAGGTAGTCAGTCTTTGCCTGTTTGTCTCTTTCTCTCTCTCAGAGTGAGAGAGAAAGAAAGAGTGATGCCACAGCATGACCGCAGCTTTAAAGCTGAAACAGGTTAAAGAGTATATATATATATATATATATATATATATATATATATATAGAGAGAGAGAGAGAGAGAGAGAGAGAGAGAGAGAAAAGATAGACAGACAGAGTGAGAGAGATAGAGGTGGGGGGGAAGAGAGAGTTTATTTAAGACATCAACTTCAACTCAAGTACTTGTTTCGTGCAGACAAATGTTTGGATTCACCGTTACTATGGTAATGTCAACTTTTCACATATTTCTCTTTCTTTCTTTCTCTCACTTTCTCATGTCCCCCTCTCTTCCTTTCCGACACTCTTCTTTACAGCGCCTTCCCCCACTCTCTCTCTACTGTTGTTTCCCCACCACATTCTATCTCTCCTTTTTCTGCTTTTTTTCTTTTTCCTTCTTTTCTTATAGTCTCCCCTTCTTTTTCTTCTTTTCTACCCTGTCCATTCCTCCTCCCCTTCTTCATCTCCTCCCTCCCTCATCTACTCTTTCTTCCTTTTATAGATCAATCTCTCAACTTGTTCTCTCTCATCTTCCTCTGTTTGTCTCTCTCATCTCCCTCTCTGTCTTGTTCTTATGTCTCTCACCTCTCTCTCTTTCTTATATGTTCTCCTTTCTCATGTCGCCCTCTCTCATGTTTCTCCCGTTTCCCATTCTTTCTTCTATGTCCCTCTCAACTCCCGGTCTTTCTGATAAGTCGCTCTCTCTCTCCTGTGTCTTTCGCCTTCCTCTCTTTCGTCTCATTCTTTCCTTATAGAAAAAAAAAACGAGAAAAATAAAATGAAGCCGAACTGACAAACTTTGAAGTAAAAGGTAACGAGGAAAGGCAACAAGTAAACTGTATTTGACAGTTTGAAAGTGGAACGAAAGAATTTTTAACTGTTAATTAGTTATTATTTTTATTCCACACTAATAACCTATCCCCACCTCCTACCTCTTACCTCAAATTTCTGGCTTTCTCCTTCATGCTAGACAAAAAAAAAGTCATCACCACCACCACCACCACCACCATTGGTGTTGTGGTCATCATCATCATCATCATCATCATCATCATCATTATTATTATTATTACTTTCTTTTGAGTCATTGTCGTGATGGTCGGGTCTTCATACTTCGGTGTGGGGTTTCAGTAAATTCAAATAACCAGTCAAGTACGATTTAATTAACTATTCGCATTCTCCTAAAACATTAAAAAAAAAAAAATATAAAAAACAACAACAAAATCCTCGTGTCTTTCCCAGAAAGCTTTTCTTAAGAAAGTCCTTGTTCAAGACTTTCCTTTACAAGGACCGCAGCATGCATGTATTCACATATTATGAACAGTGTTTTATCTTTCATTTTTTTTTTGGTAAATTTTCAGATTAACACCCGCACGATTTTCACTAGGGTGTTAGGGTTAGGGTTAGGTTTAGGGTTTAGGGTTAGGTTTAGGGTTTTAGGGTTAGGGACGGAATTCCCTAACCCTAACCGTAACCCTAAAACCCTAACCCTGACCCTAACACCCAAGTGAAAATCGCGCGGGTGTTAATCTGAAAATTTACCTTTTCTTTTTACTTGTTTCAGTCATTCGACTGCGACCATGCTGGGACCACATCGACCACCAGTACTTGGCTTGCTTTAAAAAAAAAACCTGGTTGTATTTGTATCGATATTTAACACCGAGCCGCTAGGTTAGTGGACGCAAACAAACCAACAAGCGGTTGTCAAGCGGTGATGGAGGACACACACACACGATAGGCTTCTTTCAGATTCCATTTACTAAATCCAGTTACAAAGCTTTGGCAGACCCGGGGCTAAAGTAGAAGACGCCCAAGATGCTGTGGAATGGGACTGAACCGAATCCCCCAAAATTTCAGGTCTTATGCTTTATGCCTATAGTAGAAAGGGTTATTATTTCTGGCGTAAGACAAAATATCTTGCTGTATTTCTTCTGGTACTTTATGATCTGAGTTCAAACCCCTCCGAGGTCAACTTTAACTTCCGTCCTTCCTAGAGCCGATAAAATAATGTAACAGTCAAGCCCAAAGATTGATGTAATCTAGTAACAGCCTCTCTTTAAGAATTGTTTGGCTCGTGCCTGCATTAGAAATCGCTATTAGTGAACTAATTTCTTTCAACACACCTATCCACATCAAGAATCTTGCACACCAAATACACATAAGAAATATTAGCCAACCTTTTGTTCAATCTGAACTCCATTGTCTTTGTACCGCCTCTCAGAGTTTAAGATAGATCCTTGAGGTGATTAAAAGAAACAATTCGTTTATTTTTCATTTTTTGTCTTCTTTCGTATTTTCTATGTAATATTCTCGTCGGCGAGCTGGCAGAAAGGTTAGCACGCTGGGCGAAATGCTTAGCGGAATTTCTTATGTCTTTATGTTTTGAGTTCAATTTCCGCCGAGGTCGACTTTGCCTTTCATCCTTTCGGAGTCGATAAATTAAGTACCAGTTACGCACTGGGTCGATGTAATCGACTTAATCCTTTTGTCCTTGTTTGTCCCCTCTATGTTTAGCTCCTCGTGGGTAATAAAGAAATAAGAAACGTTAGCATGCCGGGCGAAATGCTTAGCGGTATTTCATTTGTCTTTACGTTCTGAGTTCAAATTCCGCTGAGGTTGACTTTGCCTTTCATCTTTTCGGGGGTCGATAAATTAAGTACCAGTTGCCTTGTACCTAGAGTAGAAAAGAATATTCTTGGTGCTCGTCTTTCTCAGACTTCTAATATAAACGACAGAAGAGTCGGTTGTATAGAATGTCTCGCTATCTGTCACATCTGCGACAAAGCATATACCTACACAAGTCCATTGTTCTAAAAGTTTTGAAAAAACAAAGTTGGAAGAGATGTACACTCCTGTAGATATGTCGTGATAAAATGGTCTCTAATTTAGAAATCGGTAATTTGACTGAACAAATATTTCTTGGATTTCTAGTTAAGATCCTTATTCTGACTGCAATTTCAAATCTCACTCGAAGTCAACTTAACTTTTCAATCTTTTTGTTCGTGGTGAATGGATCGATAAAACAT
The DNA here is from genome assembly GCF_046866305.1 of Octopus bimaculoides. Classification (NCBI taxonomy): domain Eukaryota; kingdom Metazoa; phylum Mollusca; class Cephalopoda; order Octopoda; family Octopodidae; genus Octopus; species Octopus bimaculoides. The sequence goes on along the minus strand of NC_142939.1, from coordinate 60,367,807 downwards.
AAAAAATATCGCTTTAATTTTTTTTATATATACCGTATTGTTTCTGTGTTGGCTCTGAAACTTATGGTCATTTCGTCTGTTTTTACATTCTGAGTTCAAATTCCATTGAGGTCGACTTTGCCTTTCATCCTTTAGGGAATCGATGAAATAAGTACCAGTTGAGTACTGGGTCGATGTAATCGACTAGTCTTCTCCCGCCAAATTTCAGACCTTGAGCCTTCAGTAGAATGAATTATCATTACTAAGGCAGCATTCGGGACAAAATACTTAACAGCATTTCTTTCGGCTGAGTTCAAATGCTGTCTAGGTCAACTTGGCTTTTCATTCTTTCGGGGTCGATGAAATGACTAGTAGTCGAGCACTGGAGTCGATATAATCAATTGTCCTCCTCCACTAACAATCCAGGCCTTGTACGTATAGTAGAAACGATTATTATATTAGGGCAAACTTCCCCTGAAATCCCTATCCTTTTGCAGACCGCTAAAATAAAACACAAAGTAAGTACTCAGAACTATACCTTACCCCATCGGAGCCGTTTTAACAATATTATGGGCTCCCGAACAAAGCAAAGCAATTCATAAGGTCCTTTATGAATTATTTATTGTGCAAAGCATAAACATACACAGCTTAGAAATGCGACCCTACGACCCGTGGCCCCAAACTTGAGCAGCTGCCCATGCTTTCGGACGGCATTACCTCCACTAAATAAATACCAGGCTCTGTGTCTATTGTCGGTTTTGTTATTGTGGATCCGTCGCTTTGTTATTGTATTGCTTGATATTAATGACGATGGTGATGGAGATGGTTATGGTGGCATTGTTGATGATAGTGGTGGTGGTGGTGGTGGTGTTGACAGTTTTTTTTTGACAAGATTTCTTTCAAGTTTTGTGGTTTGAGGTTGGCAAGCGACGACAACGGAAACAGGTAAGTTTATAAAAGTTCTGTGTAGATATGTATTTATTTATGGGTGGGTGTATATTTTTATATGTTTACATGACTACGGTCTCTCTCTCTCTCTCTCTCTCTCTGACACACATGTACGTTTTATATGCAGGAAATTGCATATATACCTAGTGTATGTATGTGTGTAAATATATATATATATATATATATATATATATATATATATATATATATATATATATATATACACACACACACACACACACATATATATATATATATATATATATATATATATATATATATATAGACATATACATTATATAATTATATATAATTACGC